>NC_045740.1:33361887-33393585 GCF_008692095.1 Etheostoma spectabile | reverse complement strand
CCCCCTACAGGTTGGAAGTGGAGTTTTCCATTACATTACATAGAGTTTACCAGATCGGCTAGTGGATCTGTAGTTCCAATGAGACATAATGAGACATAATGAGACATAATGAGACATAATGAGACATAATGAGACATTTTGAGACATTACGACAACGCTAATGGACAGTTCCGCTTCCAACCTGTAGGAGGGCCAAAGTGGGAAAAGTTATCTAGTGTTGCTTTAATACTGTAATCATGACCATGCCTATGTCCATGTCTGAATAATCAGTGATCATTTTATCGTATTTATTTAATAAAATCTGAACTGATTTGTGCCATGTTTGCAGGCCGAGGATAAAAATGGTGGTCACACCAACGTTGCACAGTTCATGGAACCTTGGACCAAACAAATTGGCTATCCTGTCATCACCATCAACACCACCAATGGAGAAGTCTACCAGAAGCACTTCCTGTTCAATGACTCTGCCGAGTCTAGGTACAGTATGTGTCAAATGGACGTTACGTCAGTGTGCCAATTGGGTTACAGCTCAGACCACTAATGATCATGGACATGTTCCTGAAAGCTTCTGAGATACAGATTTGGTCATTACACTCATTTACATAGATTTTCCACGTAACATATAGATGACCAATGTCTTTACTTTACCTGAAAATGTGACCTCATAAGGGGCAAGATTCCAGATTGGCCCATCTGAGCTTTCACACCCAGGGCTTGGTTTATACCTCTCACCATTTCTACTGGGGGGGCCATAGGCAGGCTGGGGGAAATCATATTAATGTTAAAAAACTAATAAAGTGAATTGTTCATGCAATGAGACCTTTTAAAGAACATTGGATGTTTTGTCAGAGCTGTCACTCATGAACCCACAGTGGATTATCACGCAACTCAGGTTGCAGTTGTCCTCAACTCTACAGAGCTTGGTCTTTCAGTCCATTGTTTGTGGCAAAAAATCAATTAATTGATCGACACTAGTTCAACACGAGACGCCAGTGATTAGAATACTGGCAAGTTCACCTTCCATTTGAAGACAGTTAACATGGCGTTGTCACTCAGTGGCATGGACACTTACATTCTGACCCCTGGGTGGAAAATGTGAGCAAATGCAGTATAGCAGAAAACTTGTAGTCCAAAACTGCTTCTAAAATAATGACTGCTTCCTTCAGTGTTTATTGGAATTTTACATCGGTTCAGTCTGGGATCGGGGAAGCTCCTCTACCTTCTCTTTCCAAAGTCCAACACTGGATCATAAATCTCTCACCAGTGACTTCATCAAACCACAATGTCCAACTCCCTCTGAAAATAGTTGTTACCAAATAATTAAAGACAGGTTCATGGGTCTCTTTTACTTGGCAAAATCCAGTAAGTTGATGCATTAACGTCACCTTAGTAAGTGAGTATTCCCTGGCAGGCCTGCATGAGATCACTGCAGCTGATTACAGTAGATTATACTTTTGGCCATGTGGAGTGTTCTGAAAGGATGTGTTGTAACCCTGTGCTCCATAACACTCCCGTTGTGGGTTGCACAATCATTTACAGTAACCTGACACAGTTGTAGGTTGCCTTGGCCATACCCAGACCATAACCGCTTTGCTTACAGGAGATTAGATTTTGTAGTTTATTTACAGATACAGATTTTCAGATTGTCATCATTTCCTGGATCATGAACATTCTAGCCCTATCATAACTAGTACTTGTTATAGTTTTTTGTCTTTTTTTTCTGTCTTTTTAGTCTTTGGTGGTACGTCCCGATCAGAGTCATGTCAAATACATCTAAAACTTCTGTTGTGTGGTTGAAATCCAGCGCCCCAGGTAACAGAATCTACAACATCCAGCTTTGGAATGAACTGCTTGTTTCTCCTAAAACACCTCGGTTTGCATGTCGGTCAAACAACCATCGATTTAGATCTCATCTGTCTCACCAGGCTCACTGACGACTAAATGAAAAGTCAGTTGAAAATGAAGGGGTCAGATTAGAGTCCTAATGAATAAATGCACACAGAAAGATTCACAAATGTATTTCTTATGCACACACAAATATGTTTGTTTTGTATGTACATTAGGATGTCATGAATTCTGAGTCCATTTAGGCTAACTCAGGCTTTTAATAATTCCACTTTGGCCCCAAAAACAACTCTTTCACTTTTGTCAGAAAGTCAGAGCACAAGCTCTGGCAAATCCAATCTTTGATTTGTTATGTAAATGTGTGTGTTGTTTGCATAATTATGGTAAGTTATTGTGTTATTTTCATGAATCCGGTAAAGTAGAAGCATGTACATTTTAAACAAATGAGGCCCCAGAATGGATAATGAAATATTTTTGTGTATTAAAAAGTATTTTTGTGTAGCAAGTCATTTCTATATAAATCCTGAAATCCTTCTGTGTGCATCCATGTGTTATGATACTGATCTGACTCCATAGAAAATGAATGAGACAGACCAGAGAACAGATGACCATATACACAAGTATTTCATTTGTATTCATACTGTGCCATTGATTATGAATTATATGATGATTGCCTTTTGGATAGAAAAGAAAGATGAATTCCTTTCCACCAATGGGGAGTGGATCCTGGCAAACATCAACTGTTCTGGGTACTACAGAGTCAACTACAACCCGGAGAACTGGGACCGCCTCCTGACTCAGCTGGAGATAGACCCGCATGTGAGTACTGGGCCAAATAATGACTTACCAAATCCCAGAACTGAGCAGAAACAACCTCCATCTAGATACAGCATCCTTCATTTATATGAATAAGGAATGACATTTTCATCATTTTGCTCTTGTTTTTCAGCGCTTCCCACCGATGAACAGAGGGCAGCTTATTGATAATGCATTTTTCATGGCAAGGTAATGACTTGGATTCAGACGATTTAGACTGATAGGAATTCATTTTTCTGTGGGTGAAGTGTGTTGTGACGACATAAAGTCATGCAGGTGCCTCTCGGATTTTACCACGTCTAATCTCTGTTTTCTCCAGGGCTAAACTCGTGGAAGTGACTCTGGCTCTGAATTCAACACGATTCCTTCACAAAGAGCTGGACTTCCTTCCCTGGCAATTAACAGTCAAGAACTTTGAGTACTTTGTCCTCATGTTCGATCGCTCCGAGGTGTACGGACCCATGCAGGCATGTGACATTAAAACATCCTTTCTTAAACTTTTTAATTCAAAATTCAAAATGAGTCTTGCTTTTTTTTACATCACTAACTTAATTGAGCAGTATTGGAGGAAGAAGCTAGAGTTAACAGACTGAATGTGCTGGCCTGTGGGTGTTCATGTCCCTCAGCATAACAATAAGCAGATGTGCAGTCAAAGTGTAATATTGCTGCGTGTGTTCCCGTACCTCTGATTTAAAGCTGTCTCTTCCTGTAGGCGTACTTCCGTGAACAGGTCAAGGGCCTGTACAACTCTCTCAGGAATTACACAGACAACTCAACGATCCCAAAGGATCACTCCGAACAGTAAGGAAGACCAGGTTTCCTACCCTCAGTTAATCATTCAACACATTTCTAGTTTGCATTTTACAGTTCTACAAATCCACAGCTGAGTCTGAGAGTGCCGATGCAGAGCAGCTGTGTCAGCGTGTACTTTATCAGTTGTGTTGGACGTACATGTATCAGCTGGACGCAAACATGAATGCAAATGAGTGTGAATGTGGCAGTGTGTGTGTCTGCCGGATGTGTGAATACACCTTTGTTAAAATGTTATCAGTGCTGTGTCAAGCTGCCCCCACACAGTACTATTACGCAGTACTTAAGTACAATATTGAGTTACTTGTACTTTACTTGAGTATTTTGTCCACTACTACAAATATTGCTTCCACTTATGGCCCCAAATAGCAACAAAAAAAAAACACATTAACAAATTCAATAAGCAATTTCTGATTGCGTCTCCCTAAATTATGCTATATTTCATTCTTTAAGGGGCCGGGCTCAACATTCAGAACATTAACCCTCGTGTTGTCGTCACGTCGACCGAGCAACTTTTTGTTTTTCTGGGTCAAAATAGTCTTTTTCAACATCTTTATTGTTCTTCGCCCTGATGTTTTTTTGTCAATTTTTTCTGCTCCTTTTGACTTTTTTGTGGGGTTTTTCCCCACATTTTTGAAGCTTTTTGGGACATTTTAGTCACTTTTTTTTAGTGGTCCTTCGTAGAAAAAGTTTTTTGAATGCTATGAAATTGAACCAAACATCCAAATTTTATAGAAAGCAGTGGGCTGGTCATTTATTTTACTTGTTGTGTGGAACAATCCGTGTTATTTTTCTGAAATTTTGGTTGAAGACACTTCAGATAAAGATTGTTTTTTTTTCTCCAAAATGGGTCAAATTTGACCCGAGGACAACACAAGGGTTAAATCAACACTATGTAACCTTTGTCCCCCTACAGGTTGTCTAATGAGACAACCTGATGGCGGACAGAGCAAGAAAAGTTACCAGGTTGGAGAATCTCTGTGTTCTTCAAACCACATTATATTTAACATCATGTATCAGGGTTTCCACGGGGTCTCATAAAGTCAACAGAAATCTAAAATTTAAAATCAAAATCTTAGGCCTTAAAAAGTCTTAAATTCACTGAAGTATTGTGCTCCAGTTCTTAAATAATATCTTAAACAGGTCTTAAATTTCCCTTCGTCCATGTAACTCTCCCTCTAACGCTCAACAAAATCCATCCATCCGATCAGTTTTACTCCGTGTCACTTTTATTCAATTTAATAATGCTATTTACTTTTCACATAAAGTATGTTTTTGACTCTGCATTTCATTGTGCTTTAATGATGTGAAATAGGTCTTAAAATGTCATTTATAAATATCTTAAAAAGTCTTTAAAACTCTTCATTTCAACTTGTTGAAACCTGCAGAAAACCCTGTTCAACATCTGTACACCTATAATAATCTATAATACCATATGCATGTTTGAAAATCCAAGTGTGCTTCCTTCCCAGGCACAGCCAGCTCCTGGCCGTGGACGTGGCGTGTTCCAACGGACTCCCAGAATGCTTAGCGATGGCTACAAAGATGTTTGCCGACTGGATGAACAGCAACAACACGAACCCGTACGCACACTACTGAATAAGTATTTTTTTATTGCATCACCTTTCTACTTCGTACCTTCTAAAATGATCCTAAACTTGCATGACTCTATGTTTAAGAAAAACACTGTAACAGCTTTAATCGTATTCTGTCACTTTACTCTCCAGCGATGATTTAGTGAAGGTAGGTGTCCTTTAATCTCTTTTTGTGTTATTGTTGGTGGTTGTTACCACTCTGCATTGTGGTTCTTATCTTTCTTTTGGCTCTGTATTATCCTAATTTATTCATCACGTTTTATTTATCAAATTTTCAAATCAGAAAGTTTCATTGTCATTTTCTTATGTTTAAGTGTATTTTTTCCTGTGTTGTTTTGCTGTTCTTTGTAATAACTCAGTGTAAATGAGGGCCGCACCTCGATCTCGCGAGTTTCATTGAAGCTTGAATGAATGAATGAATGAATGAATGAATGAATGAATCTTTAAAGCTGCACTTGGCAGGATGTCTATGTGCACTTTAATCCTTAATCACAAATAGGGGCGATCATGGAGAACATGATTATGATTAATATTACTACCTATCTATTATCTTTTGAGAAAATTCTAGTTCCTCTACACCTAACTTTCTAGCCTTTTGGGATCCAGGTGCAACTTTAAAGTAGAGGCATTGACTCTTCATTAGATGTGTAGATTTGATCAAAGTACAGGATTGGGAGGGGGGGGTACCCCTGTTGCCCTAGAATACATTTTGAAAATCAGACAGTCGCGATGTAGGGAAAATAACTGTGCATGTATGTGTGTGTGTGTGTGTGTGTGTGTGTGTAATGCAGCATCCACCCCAACCTGCGGTCTGTAATCTACTGCCAAGCTGTGGCTGCTGGCGGGAAGAAGGAGTGGGACTTTGCCTGGGCGAGGTACCAGAGCTCCGGCGACACCTCGGAGAAAGAGCAGCTGCGTGGAGCTCTGTCCTGCACCAAGAAGATCTGGCTGCTCAACAGGTGACGCTCCTTTCATCTGGCACACACCTGTGATGAGGTGAATCCCAAGCACGCAGTTGTTATTGAGTGAAGAGCTAGTCAGTGCCTTCCTTATCTTACAGATACCTGGAGTACACTTTGGACCCTGACAAGATACGCCTGATGGATGTCGGCTCCACTATTTCCGACATAGCCATGAACCCGGCGGGGCACGCGCTGGCCTGGAACTTTATCAGAGCACACTGGGACTACGTCAGTGAGCAGTAGGTTGCATTTTGGACTATGTCTACTGCCTCTTCAATTGGTTTATATATTTATATACTCATGAACAAGTATTGAAGATAGTACAGTTGGGTTTGACCAATAATGCCAAAATTTAAATGTAGCCTTTTTTACTCAGATTTACGACAGATTTCCAAGAAAATTACAAGTATTCGTGGTTTACCCCAGAACATAGGCTTATCAGGGTGGAGGAGCCGAGCTAACACAGCAGTTAGAGCGTGAGAACTCTGAGCTAGAAAGCTATTTTCATGGTGTACTCCATTTTAAAGCTCCATCAATCTTTTTCTTTTAGTCACTTGGGTACGGAACTCATCAACAAGCTAAAAGTCACAAACATTTTTCACATTGAGAGGCGGAGTCCCTCCCCTTTCGGTGGACCAACATTTCCGAAAGAATATGTACGGTAGTGAACTGCAAGAGACAAATAGTTATTAGATCCTGTTCCAATTGAGTTATTTAGCAGAGGCACCGGGGCTCTGTCCGGCTTTTAGCACAGCCCATGACAATTGTGATTGGTTTTAAGAAATGCCGATAAACCGGAGCACGTTTCTCTCTCAATGCCAGGAATGCTGTGTGGACTAGCCAGACCCTCCTCTGCAATGCGGTGGAGGAAGGTCTGACAAGCCTAGCACGGCTTCCTGATGTGTTTCTTGGTCTACAGTTCTGTGTCATGAACTGTTGTTGTCAGTGCTTCATGGACACGCTTCTGCTTGCTGCTTTGTCCCAGATCTGAGATCTGAGAGCCGGGCCTAGCTCAGGTCCCTTGACACTTAGTGGCCTGTGGTCCAGTCACTTGAATAAACACACACTGCCATTAAATAATACACTACAATAAGCAGTGGCTTATATAAATCATGCACGGTGTTATCAAGTCCAAAGGTCTTGTTTTTTAATCAGTGCTTATCGTTAGCTCGCCTTCATAAAGTCCTCAGTGTTTGTGCTGTTACCAGGAAGTGTAAAGTCTGTTTACATAGCAGACAGGGTTTCATTTCATGAGCAAACAGTGATAACCGAGATTGATCTAACTCAAGTAATCAGCAGGAAGTCTAAATTCTGTTTTAATCAATAGATATTTTGTCCATCCAGACTTCAGTATCAACCATTTCCTGAAGTTTCCTTCAGAAGATAATCCAGTTCATACTAGGGCTCCAACTTCTGATTATTTTTCATTGTCGATTACCATTAATGGATTAGTCATTTCCTCTATAAAATGTCAGAAAATTGTTAAAAATGTAGATTCCCAAACCCCAAGATGACTTCCTCAAATGTCTTGTTCTGTCCACAACTCAAAAGGTGTTCACTTTACTGTCACAGAGGGAAGAAACTAAATCATATTCACATTTAACACGCTGGAATAATGCAAGTTTTACATTAAAAAAAAGACTCAAACCAATGAATGGATAATGAAATCTAAACAATATATAGTTGACAACCAATTGATTCATCTTTGCAGCTCTAATTGAGACGTGTTAATAAGGTCCACCTGGCGCAAACTAATGCAGTCTAAAACAGCAGCCCTGTAATAAAGTTGTTGTTTAAGAGACGTGGTAGTCTATATGGACGACGAAGCATTTAGGGAACGTTCCTCCAGATGTCTCTAATTTTTGGCCTTATGTCCGTCCCCGTCCTCTGTCTCTGTGTTGGTGATCTAACCTCTGGTGGATTTCTGAGGACTATGGTTACCTGGTCCTCAGATCTCTGCAGGGTAAATCCAGACAGCTAGCTAGACTATCTGTCCAATCTGAGGACTATGGTTACCTGGTCCTCAGATCTCTGCAGGGTAAATCCAGACAGCTAGCTAGACTATCTGTCCAATCTGAGGACTATGGTTACCTGGTCCTCAGATCTCTGCAGGGTAAATCCAGACAGCTAGCTAGACTATCACATCTTCCTGAGACTATTTAGCAGAGGCACCATGGCTCCGTCTGGCGCTTAGTGCCCCCCAAGACAACTAAGAACAACAAGTCAAACCGGGACCAGCAAATGAATACATAACCTTATGAAGTCTAACGTTTTCTATTTTTAAGTACATTTTATACAGATGAATAAATCGTTAGTGAAGTTGAATTAACAGTAGTGGTGTAACGGGCTGTAGTTGATCTCCCTCCCTAAAAAGATGAATAGGTTTGGACTTATTTTTCCAACTAAAATACATTTTTACTAGAGAGAAAGTAGGCTACCAAAGAATGGTATCAGTGCAAAAGTTGAACGGGAAAACCGAGTACTCAACTTGAATGTGTGTTATAAGTTCTAAGTTTGTTTTTCTCCCATCCCAGAATGCTGGGTGGACTAGCCAGACCCTCCTCCTCCTGGGTTTTGTGGGGATACCCTGCATTGCACTAGACTTAAAAACTGTTTCTAAAGCTGTGTCTCTGCTGCCAGGGATGGGGCCATGCTGATCAACGCCGTGTCCAGCAGGTTCTCCACACAGTTTGAACTGGACGAGGTATTTATTGATGTTTTATTATTGATGTTTTGTTATGTCACTACCAATAATTATAATTCTATCCCCTGAGTAACTAGATCCACCCTGATATCTCATCAGAGGTGTCTGTGTCATGTTGAGTTATGATGGTGACAGCACGTTAGTTTTACCTCAGAACCAAAGCCCAAATTTCTCTCGCTATGTCATTTCTTATCTATTGTTATGTGCAGTGGTAGAATACCACCTCTAAGTACATTTACTCAAGTTATGTAGTTAATTACAAATTGGAGGTACTTGTACTTTACTTGAGTCTTTTCCTTTCATGCCAATTTACACTTTAGTTACTAGTTACTTTAGTTACTCCACTACATTCATCTGAAAGCTTTAGTTACTTTAGTTACTCCACTCCATTCATCTGACAGCTTTAGTTACTAGTTACTTTAGTTACTCCACTACATTCATCTGACAGCTTTAGTTACTAGTTACTTTAGTTTCTAGTTACTTTAATTACTCCACTCCATTCATCGACAGCTTTAGTTACTAGTTACTTTAGTACTCCACTACATCATCTAACAGCTTTAGTTACTAGTTACTTAGTTACTAGTTACTTTAGTTACTCCACTCCATTCTCTGAACGCTTTAGTTACTAGTTACTTATTACTCCCCCATTCACTGACAGCTTTAGTACAGTTACTTTATACTCCACTACAATTCATCTGACAGCTTTAGTTACTAGTTACTTTAGTTACTAGTTACTTTAATTACTCCACTCCATTCATCTGACAGTTTTAGTTACTAGTTACTTTAGTTACTCCACTCCATTCATCTGACAGCTTTAGTTACTAGTTACTTTAGTTACTCCACTCCATTCATCTGACAGCTTTTGTTCCTAGTTCCTAGTTACTTTCCTTCATTTAACAAAAGGAAAAAAATTGGAAAAAACAAGATTTCATGTCAAAGTCCAAACTATATTTTGTAACTACAGAAAAGTATTGTTTTTCCATTCCATTATTTTCCAGTATTTTTTTTTGCACCCCAGCTGTAAGAATATTACACTTTTTGACAGTTGTTTTTTTACAGTGCACTTTTGCTGCAATGTACACAAATGCAAGGCATTCACCAGAGAGAAAAAAACTGGAGACCATATCACATAATTAGGACTTGCTATATTTTGTGGAGATCTGGATCTCGTAATTACAAGAAAAAAAAACATCTCATAATTACGAGGTCAGGCCACCAGTTTTTTTTTTTTTTTTACACACACATTTTTTTGAAAGTTTTTTTTCAGAAATGTCTCAACCCCAAATCCAACATATTATTAGCAAATATGAGTTAGCGTATTTGTCAAAAAGCCAACTGCTGGTAGGCTTACTGGCCTAGAGGTAAGGTAGTCACTAAGGTAGCCAATCCTAAGGACACATGGATGTTCAACATTAAAACATGGTTTATAAAATCAGGCCAACAATTATTATTTTAATAGCTTAGTATTTATCTATGCAATAAAAAAAAGTATGTGTAAAGGCTTTGAGCCGCCCACACATTACTGTTGGCCCAGTTTGATTTGCAACCTGATTTCTCACAATATATGCAGTCCATGATTCATCTTTCTCAGAAAAGGGTTCCTTGGCTTAAAAAACTAACATAGCTGTGTGTGTGTGTGTGTGTGTGTGTGTGTGTGTGTGTGTGTGTGTGTGTGGGTGTGTGGTGTGTGGTGTGGGTGTGGGGTGTGTGTGTGTGTGTGTAGCTGGAGCGTTTTCAGAAGGAGTATAATCTGGGTCCTGCTGTCAACGAGGTGTTCCAGGCCATTGAGAAAACCCAAGTCAACATCCAGTGGGTCAGGGAGAACAAAGATGCTGTCCTCGAGTGGTTTGAAAGAGAAACGGCTGAGTAGAGTGGAAAACACCATCTGTGATTGGTTTAAAACAGGGCTGTTTGACTCAACTTCACTAAAAGGGCCACACTGGAAAATGAGAATCACATCGAGAGCGAGACATGTCTAGTTTATTCAAATGTTTTTATTTAATCGAAAAAGTCAAATATTTTTCACCTTATTATTGCATGTCTCATATAGTCTCCTCACTTACAGTTTGGTCGACATAAAGCCCCCCGAAAAATTCCTCAGCCATTAGAGATTTTATTAAGCCATGAGAAACAGGGATGACATCATTATAAGTGTGATAACACACAGCCGACACACACAACCTGTTTCATAGCGTACATAAGAAAACTCTGCTACTTTTGGTGGCATTTCTGAGTCTCAAAGCCTGCAAATCTACGACATTCTGCTCTGTAATTACAGTTGAAAAACAGTTCTTCAGCTTTTGGTTTGGAGCACAACTAGGCCGGCCAAAATGATTGTGAACCTTAATTGATATTTGGACCGGATCAAGGTTTGCAAAGGGCCGGATTTGGCCCATGGGCCTTAAGTTTGACACTGGTGATATAGAGCCTCACAGATCAGAGTGGTGCCAGCTGCTGAACAATCTTCATTTTCCACTAAATCTACTTCGAAAACAAGAACCGATCAAGACTGAATCTCACTTTTACCACTATTATCAATTAAAGGGTAACTAGGCCTACTGGGTTTTTTTTTCCCACCTGGACCCTATGTTCCCATGTTCTGTGTCTAAGTGACTGATGGGAACAACAGTCTCTGACATTGGTCCAGTATCAAGAGAGATCTCTGCAGTCAGCAGTGGAGAAACAAGATACAACGTAAGTTAATAGGACAATTGTCCAGCTTGTATTCACCTTCATAAAGTGCTCGTTTTGCTGCTGACAGACTCAGATTATTATTCTAAGTATCTGACAACATTATGGAAAGGATTTCTAAGGAGGTCGATCTTTCTGTTAAAGAGTAAAATCCTTTTTTAAACATGAAAACATCCACGAAACTGCATTCACTAAACCCACCAGACTCCATGTAAATAAAGAGTCATTTTTGCATTGTAAAATACACTTCATTCAAAGTCAACAGAAACTAAATAAAACTACGAAAAGACGGTTTGAGTCGTCTTTCCCCTCAAATATATTGGCTCTATACACGCTTAAAGTATTGTTTTTTTTTAAATGGAGTCTGGTGGGTTTAGCACTAGAGACATCAGAGCTGTATCTATCTCTGTTGGGATCCTTTCCATAATGTTGTCAGACACTTACTTTGGAGCTTGTTTCACCGCTGCCGACTTACAAGCCAAACTTTGTGTCAACAATTTTGCTGTGGCAAATGGTTTAATACGAGCATTCGTTATAATAATCTTCTAGCAAATATGTATTTTCAGTGCGGAGTGATTTGACATTTACCAGCATTGTGATGTGGCCAATTTCCAGTTGCACAAGTCAGTTATAGGGAACATGTTTATATGTGTATAATATGTTGTAATCGAAGAAACAAAATTATTCTTGTATGTTGTTGAAATTGTTATTTTTAATAATAAAACATTGTCATTGTGTATAGAAGTACATGTCATTTTTGTTAAACCTGGTTGGCAGAGCAAGTGGCAGCAGATAAAGCATCAATCATCCCATCCATCCATATGTTAAAGTAGATAAATCCACGTTATTTCTTTTAACAATTCTGGATGAAAGAAACACAAATGTCTGATATAGAAATGAAAAAGGACTCAGAATTCAGGGAAACATGGGTAATTATAATTATTTGCCATATCCTTAGTATCTAAAATCACATTTTATGATGTCCAAATGATAATAACTGCGTGCAATGACTTCAATAAGGAATATATTTTATTATTTAATACAATAATTATGATTCTATCTATATATACACAGTATATGAGTAACTAGACACACCCTGATATCTTATCAGAGGCGTTTCTGTCACGTTGAGTTATGATGGTGACAGCAAGTACTGTAGTTAAGTCCAAATGTTGAGGTACTTGTACTTTACTAGAGTCTTTTCTTTTCATGCCACTTTCAACTTCTAAAGTCATTTCTCCACATAGCATTTGCTAAACATGTTAAAATATGAATATACCACTGGGTTAAAAAAAAGGTATAGAAAGTGATATTAGACTAATACACGTTTTGTCAAATTGAATGAATACCTCCTCACGGTCCCCTAGCTCTCCGTTTCCTGTCTGTCTGGGCGTGTTAATCCACATGGAAAACAAACAGAAAGGAGTGCACGAGCCACAAAACACTGTTCCAGCCAATCGGCAACAGGCAGACAGTTGATGATAGGCGGGGGGTGTGGGGGGGGGGGAGCAGGTGAATGCTTCAACAATCTACGACCTTTGTGCAGAATGACTTACTGCACCTTTAAGAAGGATGATGTGTGTGACTGTGTGTGTGTGGCGAGCGTTTCCATGGCGCACACAGCTGCCCATATGTCCCCTACAAACTAAACGTATGGCAGAGCCCGGCGTCGTCCAGTCCAGAAGGAGCGCCGTGTGTAGTTGTTGAGGAACCAATAAGCAGAACCGAAATTCATTTTTATTTTGCGAGTGCACAGTTCTTGGCATTTGGATTGGTTTTGGATTCAGTTCTAATTTGGGTTTTCGGTTCCCGACCCTACTGTCAGGTGGGCGAACGCTTTCCCAAATACTTCAGTTGTCAAACAGAACTAAAGCGGTGTACTGAGCCTGTGAAACGAGAGATACACTTTAAATACAACGAGTCTCTCTAGACAGGACTTAAATGACAGTATGAAAGGACCAACAAGTGTGTAGTAAAACAGATATTTGGGACTGTCATTCACACCAGGCTATGCAGAAACTCCGGATTAAACTTGGACACAAACGGACGGAGTAGAAGAAAAAGCTCAGAAAGATTAAAAAAAATAAAAAAATAAAAGCAGAGCTTAATTTCCAGTTATACACAATTGCGGATCTTATCCAAAGTATACAAGAGTAAAGTTTCAAAGGCAGCTAAGATACACACATGGAGCTGGAGGGGTCTGCTCCCATATTGGGGAAGTGACGCTAGGTTTTCGGCCCCTGGGCCAAAGAAGTTAAGTACCTCCGGTAAAATGTGGGAGTCCCAAGGCCAAGACAGACGCAGGAAGGGATCCGAACTGAAGCGGTTCACCCTGGAGACGGGAACAGCGCCAAGACATCAGGCTGATGGCTTCCTCAGTCATCCTGAGACAAACGAAGTGGGATGAATATGTTAATAACAACAGACGCAGCCAAAGATTGAGTCGGCTGTTAGGTCAAATCACAGCTTCTAGACAGTCCTCCATATCCATTTTAGGGCAGAATTATTTTCATTGTCGATTCATCTGTTGAGAATTTTCTTGATTAATCAATTGGTTGTTTTTTCGTCTGTAAAAGGTCAGAAAATTGTGAAAGACGTGGTCCCAAAGCCCAAGATGACGTCCTCAAATGTTTTTTTTCCCCACCACAACTTACATACATTCAGTTAACTAACATAGAAAAGTATGGAAACCAAAAAATATTCATAATTAACAAGTTGATATCAGAATTGTTAGCAATAGTTTATTGATTAATCTTTGCAGCTTCAATCCATTCAAGTGTCACATGTACAGTACAAATAGGTTGAGTTCCTTTACTCAGGGCTTATAAACTGTCAAAACGCAAAGCAACTTTTTAATGTTACCATCTTGTATCGTACATGTTGTTGTATACATCACTGGTTCTCAAACTGGAGTAGAAGTACCACTGGTGGTACGTGAGCTCCCTCTAGTGGTACGCAGATGGAATCTCTGATATATTTTGAAAAAAATGGAATGAATGACTTTAAGTGGAATATTTTTGGTTAGATATCTGTATTTACGTTCATGAACGGAATACGCATGCATCCATAATTAGTTAGGAGATGTGATGTAAAGATAGTAAGCAGAGGTGAAAAGGCAGGGCTCCAAACAGGAAGTATTAAGAAGAGAAGTGCAATTCTGGATTCAGTTAGGGGGGGACGGAGGAAGTACAGCGTGGCCGACCACAGTCAAGAGTAAATAACGTTATTAGGAATAAAGCTGCCTTCTGTGTGACCTGTCTGATGCCACAGTCTAACAGTGACCGCCCACTTTTTTTAACAGCTCTAGAAGTGATTTTCCCCATTCAATTGTTCCATTGACATTTCAAAAACTGTTTATTTAAAGAGTTTTAAGCCTGGAACCAAGTCAATCATCCACGACATGAATCGTGAATATAAAACATTTGATTTGGTGCAAAAAAACATTTTGAAAACAGCAAAAAAAAAAGGCAAAGGCACAAGACTGTAGGGAAACTATCATAGACTTATTCGGCAGAAGCTCCATCTAGCCGTTGGCGCTCAACGGTAGACGTAAATCAGAACTTTTTGAGCGATTCCACGTAGGAACCGGTTCTCGAGGCCAATCCCCATCCCCACTCACCCATTCATCCTCCTCGGCTCCCTCTCCTTGGCCGGGCGTCTGAGTGCTGACTGCGTCTGCTTTGTTGGCCAGGATCTTGTCCGTCCACGACGCTCCGGCCTTTTCATCGCCAGCAAAGTTACACCCGGTCACCGTTCCGCAGTCCACTTTGGCTAACGAGACTGGAAGAACGACAGAGAGGAAGAAAGGAGTTTATTAAAAAAGCTAGACACACAGCAGAGATGGAACTAGGCATGAGAACAATTATTTGTCATTGTATGAACACAACACAATTACATCGATGTTCAAGTTGGTCTGCATGATATGAGAAGAATATGCCATAACGATAAATACTTGAGATGAATAAACAGATATTAAAGGGTACTCAGTTGTGCTGCTTGTAACATTCTGCTAAAATACAACAAACTCTGGGAGAAAAATGTTCATTTCCAACATTATTTTATTGAACTAATTAAACATAAAAAGCACCACTAAAAAAATAAATGACAGTTTTAGAGAGCAGCTTTCTACCGATACTCGCTTTCAACTATCTCAAATAATCTCGGAGTGTTTTTGACGACATGCCGCAGCCTTTCGCGATGTTTGCGTACGCTGAAATCACGATAGTCTTTATCCACGACCCTCCGGTGGATTTATGAGGACTATACTGCTCCTCAGATCTCTGCAGGGTAAATCCAGACATACACAGACGGGGGTGGGGGGGTGTCCGGCCTGTTTTGAATTTCCTGAGAAAGTCAATCCTCTGTAGGGCTTTCTTTACCCAGGTGAGAGGTGTTGAGGGGCAGTGGGAGTTCTTTGGGGATACATGAGAATTTGATGTTGTCCAACATATCAACTAGGGCTGGGTTTACAATTTTTTTTCTCTCCAATTTTCATTTCAAAATAAATCATAAAATCTAATAACGTTGACGTTATACCTTGATTTGGTTTTGGGAACACTTTACATAACTGGATCAAAGTGTAACGCAATTTTATTGAAACGATCAAACATTAACCTTACATAAGAAGAAGGAGAAATGCACTGCACCAGGATGTAGAATGATTTATGTATAAATCTGGGGTAAAATGTGTAAACGTAGACGCTGTGAACAGACCAGAAGTGTCCACTCCAAAGGTTGGATATCAAAGGGCCGGATGACTCTCCTGCATATGTAAAAGGTCAAACACTGTTCTTCTCCCTGGAGGTTAGTTGTAAAACAGGAAAAAAAACCCATTTAATTAGAGTCACTCCCCACAGCCATGGGGGTCAACACTAGGACGAGTTTGATTAATGTGAGGGTTATGAAAACAAAAAGGCCTCTCCGGCTCTGACAGGCCCGTCTTATGAATGTGAAACAAGAGGCCAAGCCAGAGTGGATGGCTGCAGCCTGGAGACCTCCTGTCTCATACCGCCCCTTGCTGTCCATACGGTGCCTCTGCACCCCTTTTGTTTCAGACCCTCCCACCCACCTTTGGGCCACGCCTCCTCACTTTGACATCTGTCACGTCCAAATGAAAACCAAATGTCCAAAAATTCAAAAGATTAATTATTTTACATTTCCACTTTGAAAGAAAGGGAAGAGTGGGGTCCCCTGCTGGAGCTGCTCCCCCCCCGCAGCCCGATACCGAATAAACGGATGAAGGGGGATGGATGGAATTTGATCTTGCTTTGTTTTCTCTTTGGACTTTCAATTTGAATAATACATATATGAATAAATATTTCCTCTATTCAGAAGGACTGACAGGAACTGAAAAGGAAAAATGGAGCGAGCTTTGGTTTCTAAACAGTGAAAATGTGCAACATACAGTACAACCTTTTACTATTCTCCTGAATACTCGGTTTGAAGTATTTTTCTTTGGGTTTGTTTACATGCTGACTCCGTCACACATCTACTGACGCTACGGTATTTTCAGTCAGTGTCCAAAATCTGGTTTGGTCGTTCCCTATTTAATAAACGCTATATATAGGGAATAGTGAGTGAGGGAATGGTTTGCAACACAGCCGAGGTCTCTAGAAGTGTATTATTCAACTTTTAATTGTGTAATAGAAGGACATGAAAATCCCAATACCAACCCAATCGACACCCATGTATGGAGAAAGAATTGAATCGGGACAACCGCATAACATCCAGCCCTGATGGGAATGCATACTCACATATGAAAGGACTGTTTCCTCGGGTCTTCAGTCGTATATCCTGTCCCGTTTCCAGCTCGGTTGTGTCCATCTCTGACTCTGGGTACCAGAAGGCCCAGGTCCCGGGGGGTCGGTGCTGGTCAGTCATCTTCACCAGCTCAGCTTTGTTCACCATCAGGGACAGCTGGTCCTCAGACAGACAGTCCGACTCCCCTTTAGCTTCCACCTCTGTACGCAAACAGCATGTGCACCAAAGCCAATGATCAGGATTTAAAGACACAGTACGCAAGTATTTTATATTAATGAATAGAGTTGGGCGTTGTTTGGATTAGTAATTGGAAAAATGCAATATACTATGGAGTACTAATACTATGCAATATAAATGATACAAAATTGGCCTATCGCAATAATGCATGTTGATGCAATCTATCCACAAAATATAGAACCACGAGCTGCAGCCGGATGCAACACATCATCGTCATCTTGAGAAAACATGGCAGAAACGGAAGAGCTGGTGAAAAAGATCGGTGCAACATCCATTATGTGAACTTGGTTCGGATTTAAACCGCTGTAAGGGACCTGTGGTCAAGCCGTACGACGGAGCCTTTCACTAGCCCAACAATTCACTATATACCATTATTCTTAAAAAAGAATTAAAATTAAAAAAAAAAACAATATATACAGTATATATAAAATTCTTCGCAACCCTTCACAAGTTTGGCTATTTGCCTCTTAGTCCCTTCGCGTATTGGATTTATTTAAAGCAATGTAAGACATTTTACTTACATAGCACAGTTCATTCACAAAAGCAATTCAAAGTGCTTTACATAAGAATACACAGACAAAGCAAATACAACATAAAACTTAACAATCATAAAAACACAACAAAAACAAAGCTACAACAGACAACCTGTAAATTTAAAAGACTTCGAGGTGTAGGAATGACTATGTCTAAATGACCTCAGGGACAGCAATGTCCAACAGAAAGGTTTTAAAAGAACCCGGGGTCGGGGCACATCTAAGTGTTCTGGAACTGTGGGGGGGGGGGGGCGTCGTCCCTTTCCAGATGATCTTAAACTACAACAACATAGAAGACAAAGCACTCCAAACAGAATTAGGTCTGGAGAGGAAATGAAACACGCAGACATGAACACAAATGGTTGTTGTTGTCTACTCACTGTAGGAGGACATGAGGAAGCCAGTGTTGACCTTTTTGGTGTCACTGAAGTTTGGCTCCATCTCCGTACCACTGGCATCGAACTTCCTCTGATGGATGCGGCTGGGTTTGATGTACAGCACATAGAAACGGACCTGCCAGTGACACAAACAAAGATGATAAAATGATAAAATATCACCTTTTCACGATACTGCAATTACAGCTTTTTTTCCATCCATTGAACACAATTACAGCTGTAACAATTCAAATTGCATCAGACTCATATTCTGACTAGAATCAGAGTATAACGACATCAGGCTAACTTATGAGTGGAAATGTAAAGACAAAACATCATTCCCCTTTTGGCTGGGGACCCCCCAGGAACCCATTCAAGGACCCCTGGGTGCCCACCGAAACCACTGGTTTGGGTGGGTGGGTCATGGGTGACTAGCTGGATTTTGCATTTAGTACCTTTTGATTGCTGTCGTCACTGATGGCATGTCTGGAAACATCCAGTAGCTTTCCTTCTAAAAGGACCCCCTGGCCACTGTGTGGAAAAAAAATATGAAATATTAAAATCAGTCTAATTCCACTTGTCTGTGCATTCTGTTGCTTATAGGAGAACTAGTGTTCAAATTCCTGTTATACCAAAAACAGATGTGTATAATGGAGACCAGCGGTGGAATGGAACGAAGTGCATTTACTCAAGTACTGTACTTGAGTACAAATGTTGAGAAACTTGTGCCTTGAGTCTTTTCTTTTCATGACACTTTCTACTTCTACTCCACTACATTCATCTAAAGATTAGTTACTTTAGTTACTCCACTACATTCATCTGACAGCTTTAGTTACTCCACTACATTCATCTGACAGCTTTAGTTACTAGTACCTTTAGTTACTCCACTACATTCATCTGACAGCCTTAGTTACTAGTTACTTTAGTTACTAGTACTTTAGTTACTCCACTACATTCATCAGGGGGGGGGGGGGGGGGGGGGGGGGGGGGGGGGGGGGGGGGGGGGGGGGGGGGGGAAAGCTTTAGTTACTAGTTACTTTAGTTACTCCACTACATTCATCAGACAGCTTTAGTTACTCCACTACATTCATCTGACAGCTTTACTGTAGTTACTAGTTACTTTACACATTAAGGTATCTGTACACAAAACACTTTTTCAATGCATTACTTGTAACAGAGTATTTTTAAACTGTTATTAGTACTTTTACGTAAGTAAATGATCTGAATACTGAATCCAACAATGATGAGACCAAACAACCAAACTCCTTTAAAAAAAATCAGAATACTTGCTAATCGTTTAGTTGCAGTTGCTCACAGTCAAATTCAAGGTAAAAAAAAAAAAAGAAGAAGAAAAGAGCGACTCAAAAAGTAACGTTATAACAGATATCATATCTGAATTTGAATACATTTTCAACTTTTAACCTATAAAGTGGTTGTATACCTAGTGTAATTTTCATCAACTGAAACACACGATAGAGGGCGTTGGCTACATAACGTTCCACCAACACAGCATTTTATTGAGATTAAGTGCTTCCAGCGGGTTTCTTTGAATGCCGAATATACAAAGACGAATTACTTCTTACCAAATGATTAGTGTGAAGTGCGTAAATTAGATTTAGCTGCTCTGAATCTCTGGGAAAGTAAAGTGTCCCGGTGTGTGAGTGGGGTTTGGTGTGGTCGCTACATCACAAGGATAACAATGTATCAGACACACGGAGATACTGTTACTAGCTAGAACTCCTCGGAATACTTTACCTTTCATACGCAGAGGGAGACCACACGCGGTCGAATTTCTCATTGTGAACTGGTTTGTTCTGTAAAGACGTGTTGTGATAAATTCGGCTCATTTTTCATAAACTTCTAGTGCAACTTTTCTCTTCTCCTGTTTCCTGACTTCCTGTTCCTACATGTCACCGCGCGAGAGAGGGGCGCTTGTTTCTTTATCCAGCACGTGCCGACGAGTGACAGCTGTGAAAGAGATGGGGGAAATGACTGTTGCATGCAGTGAACACAATTTAGGCGTAGATTTATTTTTATTTTTTTGGGTTGGGGGTCCCCACCATCACTTACAAGAGGTAGGCCTAGATTTCTAACCCGTCAAAAAATATGAAAAACAACCCACTCCCCTTTGCGTTTCTCCAAAAGTTGAATCCGTCTCAACTTCATTACTGTATTACAAGAAAAAACTAAACCAAAAATCAGTTTATCGTCAAACGTAGAGGGTGTGTTCAGGTGCATTCTGGGCGTGCTGGTCTTACAGGGAGGTGTGTTCCGGTTGCATTCCTGGCGTGTTCCGGTCTTACAGGGAGGGTGTTTCAGTGTCATTCTGGGTGGCTGGTCTTACAGGGAGGGGTGTTCAGGGCATTCTGGGGTTGCTGGTCTTACAGGGAGATGTTTTTCGTGCATCTGGGGGGTGCTGGTCTTACAGGGAGTGTGTTCAGGTGCATTCTGGGGGTGCTGGTCTTACAGGGAGGTGTTGTTTCGGTGCATTCTGGGGGCTGGTCTTACAGGAGGTGTTCAGGTGCATTCTGGGGGTGCTGGTCTACAGGAGGTGTGTTCAGGTGCATTCTGGGCGTGCTGGTCTTACAGGGAGGTGTTTCAGGTGCATTCTGGGGGTGCGGTCTTAAGGAGGTTGTTCAGTGTCCTTCTGGGGTGCCGGTCTTACAGGGAGATGTGTTCAGTGCATTCTGGGGTGCTGGTCTTACAGGGAGTGTGTGTCAGGTGCATTCTGGGCGTGCTGGTCTTACAGGAGGTGTGTTCAGGTGCATTCTTGGCGGGCTGGTCTTACAGGGAGGTGTGTTCAGGTGCATTCTGGGGGTGCTGGTCTTACAGGGAGGTGTGTCAGGTGCATTCTGGGGGTGCTGGTCTACAGGGAGTGTGTTCAGTGCATTCTGGCGTGCTGTCTTACGTGAGGTGTGTTCAGGTGCATTCTGGGCGTGCTGGTCTTACAGGGAGGTGTGTTCAGGTGCATGTCTGGGGGTGCTTGTCTTACAGGGGGTGTGTTCAGGTGCATCTGGGGGGTGCTGGTCTTACAGGGAGGTGTGTTCAGGTGCATTCTGGGCGTGCTAGTCTTACAGAGAGGTGTGTTCAGGTGCATTCTGGGCGTGAAGCTTTACGCTTGCTGTGTGCTTAGATTGTTAAAATAGCGTTAAAATTTTGAATTCTTTCAATGGCATTTTTTGTTTTTTACTAAATACATGAAAAAGTATCTATATCGGGGTTTTTAAAAACTTTTTTAGAAGTGGCCTTTTTTCCAGTGCATTTGAAATGTACCATTTAAATGTTACAAGGTTGATGTTTAGTAAATATATGACTTCAAGCACTGTATTAACGGTCTATGATTGTTCCTTATTATATAGTTTTGTGCTGGTCGGGGGGGGGGGACTACTTGGCTTCACCGTCGTGTTGTCTTTCGGTCAAATTTGACCCATTTTCAAAACATTTCTATATCAGAAATGCGGGTTTCTTGTTCCCTACAACACTCTTCACAAGTAGATTAAATGATCAGTTCACTACAGTCATTGATTCTGGGTGTTTTATTCAATTTTATAGCATTTGAAAAGAAAATGATAAAAGAATGTTGAAAAAAGCTTAAAGGAAATGGCAAAAAAACCCGGCAAAATCTCGACAAAAATATTGGAAGAAGTGACAAAAAACTGATGATAAAAACGTTGGGAAAAGCTTCAAAAATTTAAAGAAAAAAGTCTGACCCAGAAATAAAAAGTTGCATGGTCGACGGGAAGACAACAGTAATGTTAAAACATTATTTTATAAGGTTGAGAACCACTAAGAATGAGCATCCCCTAATCAGAATGAACAGTTTGTGCTGTGTCCGTTTCCTCATGACCTTCTGACCCGTTTGGCACGTCTCGGTGTTTTCTCTCTGCGTGGCTCTGCAGATAGAGAGGGCCCGGCCTGTGGTGGTCTGCTGGGGGATCCAGGGTGCAGACCATCAGCGTGGGCTGCAGGACATCCTGTTCCAGAGATCTCCCTGCTCGGGGAGCTTCGTCCTCGGCTTGGATCACAGGGAGAGTCTATTACCAGTGGGATGCTCACATTACAGGTGCTGGCTGAGGTCGGGTCCACAGAACGACTGGAGGTCTGGAACAACAGAGGAGACTCTCATTCCCTCTCATTCCCCCTGCCCTGGCATTTCCCCCTTCTCATTCCCTCTCATCCCCCCTGCTCTGGTGTTTCCCCCTCTCATTCCCCTTGCCTTGGCGTTTCCCCCTCTCATTCCTCTCATTCCCCCTGCTCTGGTGTTTCCCCCCTCTCATTCCCCCTGCCTGGCGTTTCCCCCTCTCATTGCTCTCATGCCCCTGCCCTGGCGTTTCCCCCTCTCATTGCTCTCATTCCCCCTGTTCTGGTGTTTCCCCTTCTCATTCCCCTTGCCTTGGCGTTTCCCCTCTCATTCCTCTCATTCCCCCTGCTCTGGTGTTCCCCTCTCTTCCCCCTGCTTGGCGTTTCCCCCTCTCATTCTCTCATTCCCCCTGCTCTGGTGTTTCCCCTCTCATTCCCCCTGCTCTGCGTTTCCCCTCTCATTCACCGGCCCTGGCGTTTCCCCCTCTCCTTCCTCTCATTCCCCCTGCTTTGTTTTCCCCCTCTCATTCCCCTGCCTGGCGTTTCCTCCCCTCTCATTCCCCTTGCCTTGGCGTTCCCCCTCTCATTCCCCTCTCTGGCTTTCCCCCCTCATTCCACCGGCCTGGCGTTTCCCCCTCCTCTTCCTCTCATTCCCCCTCTCTGGTGTTTCCCCCTCTCATTCCCCCTGCTCTGGCGTTTCCCCTCTCATTCCACTGGCCCCTTGCGTTTCCCCTCTCAGGTTCCTCTCATTCCCCCGCTCTGGTGTTTCCCCCTCTCATTCCCATTCCCCCTGCTCTGGCGTTTGACATTTGGAAACACTTCTGACCCGTTTTGGTTTCAAATCTGAACACCGACGCCAACGTTTCTCCTCCTCCAATCCCATGTCTACCTATCTGAGCCCCTGTGGCCTCCCACACTCACTCACCTAGCAGCTGTGAGTCTTTAGTCTTTAGTCCTCAGGGCCACTGTGCTTCTAAATCATTTTTCTGGTTTGTGCACGTATCTATTTTTAGACGTTATATGATCCACTAGTCCACCTTGTGGATTTGGGGATTTTGAGAAATTTAAAACTGGGTCCTTAATAGAACCAGGTCTTCAGACCCATCCCTAGTGGTAAGCCAGATCATGTCCTAACGCTGAGCTGGTTCATGACATAGTGTTTCTTATTAACATGAGGAGAGGATCCCACCTTCTGAGAGGAGTCGTCGCCTTCATTCTTCTGCATTTCTCCTGATGTTGGACTATTCTCCTCACCATCACCTACAGTAGAAAGACACGGGTCAGATGAGGTCTCATGAAGGTAGGCAAGGTAGGGCTGGGCTATCCAACGATAACAATATGTCTAAGTATAGACACGTAATCAATATCAATAAAAAATGAATTCGATAAAACGTTCAGTCATTTTTTTTTTCAAAGCAAGTTTGGCTGCATAGCAAAGGCACTCGCTCTCCGGTAACCTAGCAACGTAGGGAGTGACACACTAACAGCCAATCATGTAACAGTATCAGTGGTTGCGCCATATCGTTGTCTCGTGTTCTTCACTAACAGAACCTGCGTAGAGTAAGAATAAGTGGAAGAGTTTTTCATATTTCTATGCTGGTTTTATATTTCAAATCGATGCTACTGTACAATACTGAATCACTGTTTTATGTTACAGATGTAAAGCCTACCTCAGTTTTATTGTAATTTTTCTGGACATCTTTTAAAAGCCTTTATTCACCAGAAGGTGAATCAGCTCAGGTCTCAGGTTTCTCTGTTTATATTTAACACGTTGCACTATTTTATTATACTTGATGTAGCATTTCTTAGCATTGATTTTGCACCTTAATGTCTAGAGATAATTGTTAAGTGTTCATTGTGATGTTAGAATTATGTTTACATTGTAATTATTTATAATGTTTTCCATGGTTGAGTTGACATGCCTGCCTTCATAACTGAGGGGCTTATAATCAGAGGAAGGTTAAGTTTAAAATAAAAATGTTTAAATGTAATATATTTTTCTCCTCGTCCTTATTTAAATAGGTCATAAAAATATCAATAATTATCGATTATCGATCGATCGACCGATATGAAACACTGAAATGGTGATAAAGTTGTCAGCCATGTTGCCCAGCCCTAGCGAGGGGTACTCTTGAATGTAGACAAGCTCCAAAAAGATTGGAATCTTTGGGAAAACTTGGTTTTGCTGTCTGATGTCTAAAATGTAAAAGATTTTCAAACGTCTAAACACCAAATATGAAGTGTACCGAGGGAGTAGCGGCCCAGCTGGATGCCGAGCCAGATGTTCCGGCGCTGGGTCCAGTCCCCTGGAGCCTCCACCTCATACAGCTGCTCCAGATGTTCCTTGTGCTGCTGCAGAAAGCTCCGGCACACTGAACACACGGGACACACACAACCTGAGAGTCACGAGCTCTTTTCTTCTTTTACTGTGATGTGACTTTTATTGTATTTGATCTGCTGTTTCCAAGTAACTTTGCCAGTTATTCCCATATTGCATTCATGCCATAAGGGAAAAATGACAGGAAATATACATTCATCAGGAGAAGGTCTCCTCTAGATAAGAAGATATGAAGAAAAGTGGGCAAAGAACTAGAATGTGAATAAACCGTTATGGTTTTGGTTTTTATCCTGCTTCTTTGTTCTGTTTTCTGTTATTCTCTGTGTTTCCTCCCCAGTCTTGTGGTGTTGTTCCTGTCTGGATGTTCTGTTTCCTGTTTTATTTTGATAGTCTGGTCTCTGTCTTGTCTTTAGCTTTACTTCCTGTGTTTTTCCCGCTCCTGTGATTACCTGATGTGTTCCACCTGTTTCCCAGCCCTCTCATCACCTGCCTCTCGTTACCTCGTTACCCGGTGGATTTAGTGTCTGTGCTCCCCTGTCTCTTATCAGATGGTTTTGTGCGTTGCTGTGTGTGTTCCTGTCGGAGTGTTCTACGTTTGTTCCGTTCCTGTGTTCCCCTGGGAGTTTTTCCCTGCCTTTGTGCTGCTGTTTTTGTCTTGCCTTTTCCCCTGGACCGTTTTGGATTTTGGACTTTGTTTTTGCAGTCCATGGATCCCCTACAGGTAACATAAACAAATGAAGGGGCTTTATTTGGGGGGCGGCTGACCTGCTGCCATGCTGGGGGATAATGGAGAGCTGATTCCCAGACACGTCTCTGTGTAGAAGGAGGAGCAGTAATCTTCCAGCATCTGAAGCCCCAGGCCTCTCCTCCTCCAGCTCCTCCTCACCAGCACGGTGTCCAGGGCGGGCAGCAGGTAGCAGCGGCTGCTCCAGGCTTCACACAGGCTGCCTGGAACACCAGCAGCACCGTTAAGGCTCCAACACACTTGCTTTTTAACAATGCCTACACGTGGACAAGCGGCGCCAATGTGAAAGTTATTGTTCATGTACTTACCTGTTTACTTTGCGTGTACCTGGAGGATTAAACGTATACCCACTGGGGGGCAGATCAGGGCCATGTCATACCTGGCCAACCCGAGAGATATTCCTGGGCTCTTGCCTGTCAGATGATTTACTGCCCCTCATTTGCTGAATTGCATCTTGCAGACACGTAGCATTAATTTCTGAAGACGTGCGCAGCCTACGCTCCAAAGGAGAGTTGGTAGTAGTATTTTGGTGCCTTTCCTGTACTTAATAATGCACATCATTCCAGTAAATAACTCATGCTACATTTAAATGGCTATGCTTTGGGTTTTAAGAAGAGTTTTAAGCCAAAAGTGCACACAGTGCAAGTGGACATTTCCCTTCGTTTACACACTGACAATTCTTCTCTGACAACGAGTCTTTCTAAAAACTCCGGCCTGAGTGGAGATTTTTGAAATCTTGGTTCGCATGATTGTAAACTGAGACAAACGGCGGTGTAGGTAGCCGAGGAAGAGAATAGAGGAAGTGAGCTGTTGTTGCTATTTACATGATTCTGATTGGCAAACGTGGGCTTGAGCTTCTTGTCACACTGCCACCTACAGGTTTGGTGTGCTCTTGAGGGCAGATACACACAGGTACGTGTAAATGAACACTTGTGAAAACTGACAACCGGGCACAATGTTATTGTTGAAACTGGAAAAGATGAAATGTCAGTTTATGAAAATACCCGTCCACGTGTAAACGTAGTCTAAAAGCTAGTGTTTTTATCTTCAGTAGAAGAACTTAACTCCGTTTAAACTAACACGCACAAACCTCATATCTCGTCTATATTCTGGTATACTGGGCGTGTGTGTGCCGGGAGAAAACAGGACGCAGAGACAAAATTAACATATTATACCTTTAAGGAGCAACAACTGCCAAAGTTAAAACTGTAGTAGGCAAGATTTCATGTAAAAGAACACATTCATTCTCATATTCTCCGTGTCCTCCTCCATCCTACCTTTGTGTTTGACGGTGTAGAAGCCGACCGCCTGGCTGTCCCTCCACAGCAGTTTGCAGCTCTCTGTGGGGGGGTGCAGGGAGAACAAGACCTTCTCCTGCGAGGACCTCTCCACTACCTGACTGAGCAGGAACACTATCACCCGCTCCGTGATCGACTGCACCTGGGGAGAACACGAGGCCTTAGGGAGCACTGATGAGAACAAGCAGCACAGAAACCGCAACACGATTGTTGACATGATGTAGTTGGTGTCACTGTAGAAACAGAAAATATTTCCAGCAAAAGCAGAAAATTTAGAAAATTCCATGTTACATTCGTCTTTACAAATGCAAATAAATTTCAGACTGACTGACTGATTCTGTATTCTTTTTAGAAAACACTTTTCTAGAAATGTCTCAGGATATATTGTCTCTAGAAGTATATTATTCTATTTTAATTCTATTCTAGTTTTTATCAAAGGAAAAGCAAAAGTCGAAATACTCAATCCTATCCACTGCAATAAATAAAAATTGGAATACAAATCCAATCGGCACCCACGTATTGTTAGAAAGAATTGAATCTGAACAATGGCAAATAGTTCAGCGCTTATATTTACCGTAATCAAGCCACTTCTGGACTTGCTGGAGGTTCGTAAGACGTCCTCCACACACCACCACTTCTCATGCAGGTATAAAGCCACCACTGGAAGGTAGAGCAGAAAGCATTAGTCTTTGTCTTACTGGGTGTCCGTGTAGACGAAGGGACTTAGTTCCGAACCTTGTGTTGGGTCATCTGGAGAGTAAAGCGCCAGCAGTGACCAGTCGGGTTGGTTATGTTCAAACAGCTGCACCCGCCTCACACTGTCAGCTGTGATCGCTACCTGAGCACACAGGAAGACGGCTTCATGCATTCATGTAACGCTCCTCGTCTGTATCCACGACGTTCCACTTCGGGGATTGTTCAGGTGCCGCCGGAAATTCCATCACTCTTTCCAGCCGGATGTCCGTCACCTTCCGCTTTCTTTGTGTTGGCGTTCTAAATCCGGAAGCTCCGTCCGGAGCTTAGCACCAAAGCTCTGTGGAGGAAGGTCTGGCGATCTAAGACTCCACCCTCCCTGACCTGGAATCTCACATGTTCAGACCTTCTTCCACAGCACTGCGGAGGAGGTCTGGCTAGTCCACACCGCATTCCTGGATGGGAGAAAAACGTGCTCTGGTTTATTGGCATTTCTCTAAACCAATCACAATTGTCGTGGGAGGGGCTAAGCTCCGGCCGGTGCCAAGGTGCCGCTGCTAAACAGGCTCAGGAAGGAAGTTGTTTTGGTGGAACATGTGTACGTTCAGAAGTAGTTTTAGTCGTCAACAGAAACTGCGATTGGACAGATAGTCTGGCTAGCTGTCTGGATTTACCCTGCAGAGATCTGAGGACCAGGTAACCATAGTCCTCAGATTGGACAGATAGTTTAGCTAGCTGTCTGGATTTCCCCTGCAGAGACCTGAGGACCAGGTAACCATAGTCCTCAGAAATCAGCCGCAGGTTAGAGCACCAACACAGAGAGGAAGGGGATGGACGTCCGGGGGAATTTCCAGCTGCACCTGAACAATCCTGGAAATAAAACATCAATATAGAATACCAGTGTAGCAAAAAACACTCCTTACTTTCTCCAAAACCTGCTTTTCCCTTCTTGTCTCATGTCAAATAAAATGGCTGAACTTCACAGGAAACATTCCAGTAGCCAAAATATTAACCTGCAACAAAACCAGTGTCAAGGATTTTGCAGATATTTGCAAAATCAACTCCACCGTGCTGCCAATTGTAAGCCGTATTTAGTGAAAAAACTAGCGCAGCAAAGATTGATCGATTAGTTGGAAACCATTAAATAAATGGCCAACTATTTTGGTTATCGATTAATCAGTTTAAAAAAATATTCTCTGACTCTAAAATGTAAATATTTCGACTATTCTAGTTTCTTCTCTCCTTTCTACTAAAAGGAGACATTTGAGGCATTGAACGTCATCTTGGGAACCAATGACCAATAGTTTTTCACCATTTTCAAAAATGTTAAAGATCAAACAACTCATCCATTAAAAAAATAATAAGAAAAATATTAGCCATGAAAACAATCGGTAGTTGCAGCCCTTAAAAACCCCACAGTGGGGGTGCCCGGGGTTTAAATCCGACCTGTGGCTCCCCCCCCACCCACCCCCCACATTCCACTTCCCTGTCTGTAACTGTCCTATCCGTTAAAGGCCAAAATACCCAACAAATCATCTTAAAAGAATAGAAAGCCTTTATGGTCATTATACACAAGTGCAGTATCTGTGCAATGAGATTGAAGCAACACCTTTACAGTGTCTACACGAAATATAAAAACACAAAATAAAATATATAAGCATAAAGTGTAGGTAGGTAGTGCAAAGTGGAGTCCTGAGAACAATGTAAAAATATATAAGGTACCTTCAACGTCTGTGATAACTGAAACCACTCCTTATTACAAGGTCCTGACTCTAAAGAGGAGAGATACTTTTCAGCTGCTGATGTGCGGCCGGTGTCGTCCACATCTGGAAGGTCTACGGGGTACATGGCCTCTCAGAGGGAAAGCAGCTGTGTAAGGGATGGTTACACATTTAAAACCATTTAAAACCATTATCAAGCAACAAATATGGCATTAAAACGCATTATGTAATAAAATGTAAAAAGGTAATACATTTATACTTCATTGTGTAAAAACACCTGCATTATGTAATAAGATGCTGCATTTTGTAATAAACACCTGAGCGCAATATGTAATCAATTTCTGCGGGGATCCGACTTTTTTTTCTTTCTTTTTTTTCTTTTCTTTTTTTTAAAGAAAATGTAATATGTTGCATTATGTAATTACTAACTAAAACAGATGCCTTCATTCATTTTTGTCATAACATTGTCATGTTTATTTTATGGATTCCAGTGTGAATCATAGTGAAGTAGATTTTAAAAAATGCATGTATATTACCTTACACTAGTCAATAAGTCACTAGTTTATTAGGCTACATATTGCGTTTGGAGTTTTTATTATAATATAACTATAACATAATGCGGGCATTGTTACACGTTAAAGTATACATGTTATTACATGTTGACGTTTTATTACATAATGCGTTATTATCACATACATTAATGCGTTGTTACAATCCCTAATTGAATGCCCTTCCACCAGATTACCTTATAAAATTAAGCAAACAGGCTATATAATAACTTAATTCCTTATGTAAGATCTGTACAGTAATCAACGCAGGTGAACCTGATTTTTAGCTAAAAATTAACTTACACTTCCATCCACAGAGCATGTTTTATGATGATTAAACGGTTAATGTCTTGATTAAAATGGCAATAAAATCCACCTGAGTGCATTTGCTATATTTTTGGATTTAACTTACAGTTGACAATACCTGTTCATAAATAGGCCAGTGACTGACATAAGTTGTTCAGCTGTGTACTTTGAACTGCTAACTTACCAATGCTAACAAAAACAACATGTAACTTTTAAAAGGACAACAATACCCATAAAGCCTAGCAGAGCAATTTCCTCACAAATACAGTAAATTTGGTTCATTTGGTAAGATAAGGCGTCGAACTTACGGAACTTCCTTTAAGACTGAAGAGGTTATGGAGCAGCAGCAGCTTCCCGTCCCACCTGGAACTTCCCACACTCCCTTTCCTTTGACCGGCAGCGCCTCCTTTTGAAAAAACAGTTACTTTGTCACGTCGTCCTTCTGCAAGCGCCATCAGAGAACCGGAAACACACGAGGTGGACTTCAAAATATAAGCACACGATTTGCTAACAGACCTTTAAATATTAGACATCCAACTGAAGTACTGTATGACAACATTAATAATTATACTGTATAAATATTTCCTTAAAGTAACTGCCAAATCCCGTTAAACTGCATTTTGCGTGACAATGCAATGGTATGCATCAATAAGTGAAACATATTTAGTTGTGGATCAGCATTAGGGGTCCTTGGTCCTAATTTGTTTATAATAATAATAATAATAATAATAATAATAATGTTATTCTATATAGCGCCTTTCACAAACCCTGTTTTGCATAATAATGTTTTTGTTACTCTTTCTACACATTACACACATATACTCCGAAAGATCCCCTTATTATAATAATATTATTAATAATAATAATAATACGAACAATTATCATAAATGTTACAATTAAGCATTCTGTGTGATTAGTTGTGAATATGCTTCTTTAGTAGGCCTAGTTGTGTTTTATTCTGAAATGAATTCCGGAAGTTGTGTAGTTATTTGTGCTTCTTTGATAAAGTACTAGCCACAGACGGTAAAAGAAAGGTACTAGCTTAGTTCCTGACCTTGTTCCGTGCCAGGTAGACCGGTAAAACATGTTGCTTGGCTTGACACCGAGTCGGCGGTTGCTGTCTCACCGACGTTACCTCCTGCAGTGTCGCAGCATTACATCAGAAAGCACCGCCAGAGTAAGTTTGTTGCCGAGACGGTAGAATACCTTACTTTTATCCATGTAGCGTTAGCTAGTTTAGCGTTAATAAACCCAAAATGCAGTGACATGGCTAACGTTAATAAAGCACGCAGTGTAACAGCATTGCTGTAATACTGTAACGTAACATAACGTTAGCTGCTGTGGCATCGACCTTTTAGCTCCACCTTTTGAGTGGGATAACGTTAATGTTAGGCAACGTTATCTTGTAACGTTAGTGACGTTTAGGTTACAGCAAACGTGTGTGTGTGTGTGTGTGTGTGTGTGTGTGTGTGTCTGTGTCTGTGTCTGCACAGGCTTCATTGGACAGCGTGCTCTCGACATTCAGGTCTATATGTGGAGAAGACGGCGTCTCATTGGGTGAAGCTGTCAGACAGCAACATGGCAAAGATGAGTCTGTACACAGGTAAGTCAGTCTCTCTCTCTCTCTCTCTCTCTCTCTCTC
>NC_045740.1:33360636-33361877 GCF_008692095.1 Etheostoma spectabile | reverse complement strand
TCTCTCTCTCTCTCTCTCACACACACACACATACAGTACTATGGTATCTAAATGATAGTTTCAATACACAACAAAACACAGTATCCCAAAAGAGTACAGTAGCTAACTGTGTGGCATTACACAAAATAAGGAATGACACCTGTGGCCCGCTGACACAATACATAATACTTAAAAATGTCATGGCACAATACCTGGCTTAAAATATCCAGACAAAAAGAGAGGGAAACGCTACAAATCAGCATTAGATCAGTGCATTAGCATTGTGCCAGTGGATCCTTGGAGACAGCTAGACAATATTAAAAGTGCATGGTAGGACAACAAGAAATACACATGTTCAGCACACACACATACAGATACATTTAGAGTGCCGCTTGGCACCTGAGCTTCGGGATGTGTACACACAGTGCATCCTGTGGTGGGCCATATCAAAGTCTGCTTTATTGTCAATTTCTTTTCATGTCAAGACATACAAAGAGATCGAAATTACGTTTCCCTCTATCCCACGGTGTAGACAAGACATATTTTACCAATTAGGTCCACAGACAAACACAACATTCAAGTAAACAATATAAAAAGTAAAAATAAGAAGGCACATACAATGAAAAAAATAAGAGCAGCAAAATTTGAATTGAGAATGTGCAATTGTGCATACAGTAGTAGACAGTCAATGTAATGGTGCAAAAGTCAGGCCAATAAATGGCTGAGGTAGTTCTGTTTGACCTAAGTATGCAAGTGGCATAATGGTGCAAGTTATGTAAGAGCAGCAGAAGTGTGTTCAGAAGTGTTTTCAGGTCAACAGGACAACAAGTTGCAAAGTGTGCAAGTATACAAGTGGAGTAGTGCAAGTCAGCCATTGTGGGTCCATATTAAGGGGGCATTCCCACCAAAATAAGCGATCCAGTGATTTGTTGTAGGGTTGTGCGGCTAGCTGAGTGTCAATGAAACGGCCCATTTGTGTGACGTCCTGTTGTGTTCTTAACCCCCCCAATGTAGCACAAGTCGACTTTATATATTTTAAAATGACTGGAGAACAGAGTGAGTGAGTGTTACTTTGCTGCTGTCCAGATGTTGTCCCCCAGATGTGGTGGTGTTTCCTCGTTGTGTGGAGGAGGTCAGCGCCCTGGCCAAGGTCTGCAACAACCACCGCCTTCCCATCATCCCCTTTGGCACTGGAACCGGCCTGGAGGGAGGGGTCAGCGCAGTCTCGGTGAGAGAGAGAAAACACCTGTATGTTAGGGATG
>NC_045740.1:33356553-33360626 GCF_008692095.1 Etheostoma spectabile | reverse complement strand
GGGGGGGAAACAAAAAACTTATATATTGTGATTTTTATTTTGTATTTTTTTTACATTTCCAAATACATTTTTAGACATGTCTTATGATATAAGGCTTTATTGTTCAACTCTTGTTTTTGTTAAAGAAGGAATAGAAAATCGCAATACTTAATTCTAAGAATTGTTTCAAAACATTTTACAATACACACGACTTTCGATTATTACTTTTCTCCCCTAATATCCCATACAAAAATATATTACAAGTATGAAAAATACAAAATAAACGTGTAATTATTTTGTGTATGTCTATCATGTTTCTTTCTCAATTCAGTTTTATTTATAGTGTCAAATCATTGTCCTGCTCTTAGGGTGGTGTGTGCTTCAGTCTGAGGAACATGGACCAGGTTCTGGACGTCCACCAGGAGGACTTTGACGTGACAGTGGAGCCTGGTGTGACTCGGAAGGCCCTCAACGCCTACCTGCGAGACACCGGCCTATGGTTTCCTGTTGGTCAGTCGCACTCTTAGGCCACATTTACATGGCTACATTTTGGTTTTTAAAGTGCAGATATTATTCTTTTGGGCTTTTTCCCTTTTTCCTTTTATTGCGTTATGTATCTTTTTTGTGCATGTTATAGGTTTATAAAGTGAAAAACCCCAAAGTCCCCCCCCCTCCAAAAGGACTTACCATCTCCAACAGAAATCACTGTTCACAAACTGCTCCAAAAAACTCAGTTTACTTCAGAGTCAAACATGCTTCACTTTGTAACACACATTAAAATGCTCACCTAGCAGCTAGCGTGGCACACTAGTAGTCCTTACCTAGGTACTGTCAGGACCCTCATACTCTGCTTCTGACTGGCTAGTAGTCCTTACCTAGGTACTGTCAGGACCCTCATACTCTGCTTCTGACTGGCTAGTAGTCCTTACCTAGGTACTGTCAGGCATCCACCAAGGATGTTTGTGAATCAGTCTCTTTCAACCAAGAGCTTTTATTTGTTTTCTCTGGGAGTAAAAGAGCCAAGGGTACTGTCAGATTTGTTTTTCACTGCTTTACCTGTCTGAGTATGGGTTACAACAGTTAGCTGATACCGAGGTAGATCATTTTTTGCCTCCATGTTCCTTTTAAAGGTAAAATGTGTTATGTAACAAATTACAACACAGATTAATTAAATTGTAGCCAACCTTAAAGTAGTTTAAATTCATACATCCAGCAGGTGGTGATATTGGATAAGGGGAAAAAATTAAATAAATAACTAAGTGAGGGTTAGATTTTACAAAAACTTACAGGGTGAACAATAGTTTTGATTAGTTTAGAATTTCAGGTCAAGCACTGTGCCAAAAGTGTTCGTGGTAGACTTACATTGTCTATTTATTTGAGCTGCCCCCTCTTAGTTCGTTAGTCGACACATCACTCTGTCTGGTTTTAGTACACTAAGATTTCCTTTTTATGCTTTTTTATGCTGAATGACTTATTTCCAAGATACTTATGAGCACATCTCTGTTAAACAAAATATTGAAAGTGGTGCTTTCGCATGATGTTTTTGTGGAGAAACTCATTTTTACAGATTGTAAGTGGACTGCATTTATATAGCGTTTTCTTAGTCTTGACAGCTACTCAAGGGCACAGATCTATCAATTAAATGAACTTATCGATTAGTATTATTCTTGTGAGTGTTAGTCAACTAAGAATTTTTGTTTAGTTGAGGACAGGCCAAATGTTTCTGTATTATCCTTCAAAATAATTTAGGAAACACTCCTGATGTTCTTTTACCGCCTCAGATCCCGGGGCCGATGCGTCTCTGTGTGGCATGGCTGCCACGAGTGCGTCTGGTACCAATGCAGTGCGATATGGAACTATGAGGGAAAACGTGCTGAACCTGGAGGTCGTGCTGGCTGACGGGAACATCATACACACGGCCGGGAAGGGCCGACGTCCCAGGTACGCTTTAGCCATTTCACCCACAAATATGCAACATGATAGTTGACAGTAGATAGTGACAGCTGACAGCTAAACGGTGTGAAGGTGTGACTGTATTTTACTGTAGAGGATTCCAACACTGGGACGTACAACAGCCTGCAGCTAAAGGCACAAACTAGACCTATGCTCACTGCAACAAAGACAGCACAATGATGCATTTGCTTTAAACTGGTAAGCCTCATGGTGCATTCAAAGTTGTTGTAAAATACCCTTTTGTCATCTGTTTTTGTCGCTTGACAGCAATTGACTGGTAAAAAAGTTAGTGTTATTACATTTTTAATAAATCCTTTAAATCTGACCTTATGGTCTTACCAATAACTAATTCTTCAATTTCTCATATTGTCGTTTTGTGCTTCTTCATTTATTTATTTTTTATTTTTACGTCGTGGTTTAGGCACTGGCACGGTTTTAAATTTATTGTTTTAGCATCGGTATTGGGAAAAAATACAAATGATCCCCAACCCAAATTATAGAGCATCTTAAATAGGCTTATCTTTCTTTTCTATCTGTATCAATCTGTAGGAAGACATCTGCAGGATACAACCTCACCAACCTGTTTGTGGGGTCAGAGGGCACTCTGGGGATCATCACCAAGACTACGTTACGCCTGTACGGCATCCCAGAGGCCGTGGTGTCAGCCGTCTGCTCTTTCCCCTCTGTGCAGGCTGCCGTAGACAGCACCGTGCAGATCCTACAAGCAGGAGTACCCATCGCTCGCATCGGTGAGAAGACCATGCCCAACATCCACAGAGCACATCACTAGGGCTGGCGTCCCAATTTCAATACTTTTTAGGCACCTGCTGAATTGCCTCCTTAGTATCAAGTATTGAAAAATGCCTCGTCATTCAATACCTGATTTTAATACCTAAGGAGTAAATCTCATCAGCGTCAGTGATCCAATCAGCACACAGCATGCTTCTACCAAGATCTAATAATATTGCAGATTGGCTGTCCATTGTTTATCGTTTCTACACGCCGTAGTGACACGCAGGAAATTAGTTTTACCATAATGTAATGTTGTATTTTATTTTTGTTAAAATGGATTTTATAAAATTTGTATAAAAAAAGTACTGGCCAGAAACCGGTAATCAAAGTCACAATATTGGTATGGGTACCGGTATGGAACATTTTCTATCGATACGCAGCGCTACACATACCTGAACAGTTTTCATACAATCTGGGAAAATAAACGTCTTTGATATAGACTAGTGTCCAACATGACCTCATAACCTTTCCAGGCAGAGTTGTAGTTTGACCTTGGTGATGTAGCAGTTGTATGACAGTGCTGCTCACCCTGCTACGGCCATAGGGAAAATAACCACAGAACACATTTAGTCTGTGCTGAGGTATTTGGGCGCCCGCAATATCTTTGTTTACTTTGAAGGTTTGGCTAACTGCCTCCAGCATGAGTTTAAATCCACCTTCAGGAAGACAGGAACTTCAGGGAGTTGGGACAGCGCTGCACAATAGCACATCGCTGATAAAATGTATTGTTTGCTTAATTCTCTCCTCAGTTGGGTATTCATTCAATGCTCCTGTGTAAGTCATCAAGGTCTCCTGAAAGCATTCTTCACATTCTGAAGTGAAATAAGTTGTGCTGCTCCTGTGTTTTTCCTTACAGCAGCCACCAAGAGAGGGGAGGAAAGATGAGCAGGGTTAGGGTGAACTGAGTTTGTAGACAAAAGAAGGAAGAGATGAAACCTTATTGATCCCTTCCAGAGAATGGGTACCTAGAGTAAGAGCATAATACAATACAGGAGTGAGAAATGTATCGTAACATCAACTGAGCAAATACAATCCATATACATTTCTCCCAGTTGGAAATGTGATTCTGACCATGAAGGAAAAGTCTATTTAGATGCATCACAGTGACATTTGTCCTGGTTGTCTGTGTGTTGTGTCTGTGTGTGAACGTGTGTTATCCAGAGTTTCTGGATGATGTGATGATTGATGCGTGCAACAGGTTCAGCTCTCTGTCCTACCCCGTGACCCCGACTCTGTTCCTGGAGTTCCACGGCTCCGAGCAAAGCCTCGAGGAACAGGTCCTTATAGCCGGTGTGTGAGTGGAATCATGGATTTCTAACAACTAAAGTCAAATAGTATTGCTGTTGGGT
>NC_045740.1:33355169-33356543 GCF_008692095.1 Etheostoma spectabile | reverse complement strand
TGTGTGTGTGTGTGTGTGTGTGTGTGATTTTCCACAGAGGACATCACTCAGAGTAATGGTGGTTCCGATTTTCAGTGGGCTCGAGATGCAGAAACTCGGGGCCGGTTATGGAAAGCTCGCCATGACGCCTGGTACGCTGCTCTGGCTCTCAGACCTGGCTGCAAGGTAGAGAAAGCCTTCTGCCCCGTGCCCTTCCAAAATTGGAAATTGGTTTTATCCCTGACATACCCAATGAATCTTAGTCTAAAAATATAGGAGTCTCAAGATGACTGCTGTCTCCTCATAATTAGGGTTGGGTGCTGAAACTTGTTCCAAAACGACTAGTATCTGCCGGACCGGGGACAACGTAGAGTTCAGTGTCACATAATTACTAAATATAAATTTCCTTGCCATTATAAGGTTAGGTGCCTAAGCCAAACGAATGTGACTAAAATACTTTTTTCACGTCAACGGAAGCATCGCTGCATGCCAGTTAAAGTTACACTTGGCAGCAGGTAACGTTAGCCTATCTTTAGCTAGTAGCTCGCGAAACATTGTTAAAATGCTGACAGCTAACTGGAAGGGATTAACTACAGCAGGACATCCAACAGTCTGCAGCTAAAGACACAGAGGCGACTAGCTGCACTTTTCATAACACCATGGCCACTGTCGGACAAAATAACACCGACGGGACTTTATGATGCATTCAGTGCACCTAGTAAGCTTGTGTTGCATTCAAGTGCAACACCAAAAAGTCAGGCTGATCTTGTAAAGTGCTCTCTGCTGTCTAGTGGTTCTTCCTTTTGTTGTTTAAGAGTTATTGAATGATATAATTATTATTAAATTTTTAATAACTAATTTAAATTTGACCATATGGAGTGTGTGTGTGTGTGTCACACAGGCTTATTCTACAGATGTGTGCGTCCCTCTGTCTCGACTGCCTCAGATCATAGTGGAGACAAAGGAGGACCTGATTGAGAACAGACTCACAGGTAAAGGCACTGCAGAGAACAATCTTACTGGTCTTGCTGTTTATGTGAAGTTGCCTCAGTGTTAATAGTGTTCATAACGATTGATATGTTTCACTGTGAGTATAAAGTTGCTACATTTTACACAACTGGCTGGTGCTGATAAGCTAACTAATTTGCATTGTTTTGACTGAATCTAAATGCTTTGGTGTTTGGCTAGCACTAATGGGATCTCAGTTACCGTCCAGAGTGGGACCGTGCCGGTCTCTCCCAGTTAGCATGCTGCCCCGGGGACCGGCGACGCAGCGGGGAACAGCCGATAACCTATAAAGTTAATGACTTAAAATGTGTTGTACTTTGGCTCAGCTACAGCGCTGTGTCTGTCCCTCTGCTTTGGTTTCACTCCCCACTGAGCCTGACTGTCCCC
>NC_045740.1:33353587-33355159 GCF_008692095.1 Etheostoma spectabile | reverse complement strand
AACACTATCTTTTACTGGGTATTATGTTAAACATTAACTAGTCTCAAGTACTGTTTTGGAGTTTGTAACATTCCAAAATCTTAATTTTGACTTCATTTTTCAAACTACTAGTAATCTGTATCGGCCTTGAAAAACCAGTATCGGTTGATCCCTAGATTTTAATTAGTGCACTGTGTTATTGTTTTAATGTGTCTTATAGTATGTTTTATGTCAAGCACTTTGTGATTTTTATAAGTAAAATTGGCTTTATAAATAAAATGTACTTACTTACTTTTACTTACTTGTTTAGAAGTGAAGGTAAAATGGAGCGTGAGCTCGACAGGCGGTGCGGTGTCAGCAGTGATGCTGGATTGCGTCGGGCTATTGTTAGCCTAACCAGCCAGACCCATATCCAGATGTTGGGTCTGGAAACTCCCCATTGGCTGGGCTCAATCAGAGGGGCGGGATAAACGGTTGTCTTTCAAATTCCCTCTGCACGCGGCAGAGCTTCACTCTAAGTAGCAGTAAATTTACAAGGAACCGTCGCAACTCTACTGTCCTTATGTTAACCCCCCACCATCTCTATGCACAATGTTATTGGCCTGACCAGAATTTGGTTCTTCCAGCTCCCAGGCCAACGGAGAGTTGCTAGACCGACCTTGGCTGCAGATTACATTTGCTGCCGCTACAGTGTGTCTAGATTTCTAGACTAGGCTATTGTGGCAAAGAGGGATAGAATAAATAGAAATGGCAGTGTGTGTATTTTCCAGCTTAATGAGATGTGACTCTTAACTACAGGTCCCATAGCGGGTCATGTGGGTGATGGTAACTTTCACTGTCTGATGGTGGTGGACCCCAGTGACCCAGAGGAGCAGCGCGAGGTCCACCTCTTCACAGAGAGACTGGCCAGGTAAAGTGTCTTTGAACCCATCGTCTCTCCAGTTACTTTCTCACAGCTCCTCCACCAGACAGAACTATTCTCCTCAGGGATACTTAATGAACCAATGCTTACGTTCTGTGAGCCATGATTGGTAAATTGGGATCCGTTTCAAGAATATTGTCATCCTAACTTAACACGACTACTGCACAGACTTTGTAGTTAACATCAACACAGCCTCGCACTGCCAGACCTGACTCCACAGATGCATTCCAGGGGAAAAAAACACTCTGTATGTTTGCGTTTCTTTAAACCAGTCACAATCCTCCTGGGCGACGCTAAGCTCCGGACGCAGTGACAGTGGTTCTGCTACAGTCTCGGGAAAGGAACTTGTTTTGGTGGAACATTTGTACCCTAAACCTTAAATGGTAGGCCCTGCTATGCCCTGCTACACCCTACTACACCCTGCCATGCTCTGCTAAGCCCTGAACTGCTACAACTACTCTATCAAGTCATAGTTCCATTATCTTTAATTGCCATTGTTCATCACACCCCCAACCTGCACCGTCAGACTCCACCTACCAAGAGCCTGGGTCTGTCCCAGGTTTCTCTCTAAAAGGAGTTTTTCCTCTCCACTGTAGCACTAAATGCTTGCTCCTGGGAGAATTACTAGAATTGTTGGGACTTTGTAAATTATAGAGTGTGGTCTAGACCTG
>NC_045740.1:33353103-33353577 GCF_008692095.1 Etheostoma spectabile | reverse complement strand
AAAGTGTCTTGAGATAACTCTTGTTATGAAAATGAAAACCCTGTTCATGTACTGAACTCAGTTCTTTAAACCACCATCCGTGTAGACGTGAAGTTTATTTTGGTAGTGAGAGGACGTTTGCTTCAGGCTGAGGCCGGCCAGGTCAGCAGGCCTCACTGCTCCTTTTTACCAGCTGTCATTCACTCTTCAACCATTTTCCAGTCTCCGTAATCCTCACCACGCTTTGCCTAATCCTTTTCACTCAGCTTTCCTACTTCCACACAAATTCACCTGCCCTTGGACTGAAAGAATGAAACCTTTATTGCTCCGAGGGCAATGTGTTTTGCACTAAAGGGAGTCATGCCATCCATCTCTCTACTTGCTGATAATGATTTCAGAGGAATAAACTTTAGGTATTGGGTTTTGAAATAGTCAATTTTACCAAACGCCTACACATGCTTCTCAAAAAGTTTTTTTTTTTTTTTTTTGCAGTTC
>NC_045740.1:33349641-33353093 GCF_008692095.1 Etheostoma spectabile | reverse complement strand
TTTGTTTCCCCTGCAGGCGAGCACTGGCCATGGACGGAACATGTACGGGGGAGCACGGAGTGGGCTTAGGGAAGAGAGCGCTGCTGTGTGAAGAGATGGGACCCATGGCGGTCCAGGTCATGCAGCGTCTCAAGGACACGCTGGACCCAAAGAACCTGATGAATCCTGGGAAGGTTCTGCAGCCGAGAGAGCTGTAGCCTGAAGTCACTGAACACAGAGACCGTCATCGGCGTGATCGGAGGCTGATGAATGAGTCGGCACTTTTAGAGCATATTGCACTTGAAGTATTTCCTGTTAAAACGGGACTTCTGGATGAGACATAACAGGAAGGGATTGCTCAAGTAAAAAAACAGTAGGAAATCAGTTTAGGCTGTGTTAAAATAATCCAATTGAAAGCAATCATTGTTGTGAATATATATATAAGTAAAAAGTACTTACTGGTTCGTAATTAAATATAAATTATTTGAGTGTTGCTTCTTGCTTGTTTAATGTGCAGCATAAGTCCCATGAGAATCTTTTATATTAGAGCAAAATCAGTAGTGTAAACTGAAATTTCTTAATCTCTAATCAGAAATGTAATTAAATCAGGACCTTCAGGAAATCCTTGACCCATTCCCAGCCCCAGTATCAATAGGAAGACTTATTTCATGTGGGACATGTGGGATTGTACGTAAATAGACTTTTCTCTAGCGGTGGGGGAAATATTGTACAGCATAGTATCGCAATTTTTTTCCATCTATTAGATAAATTGCACATGAGAATTTAACTTTTTGTTTTAGAAATAGAAAATCAATCACTTTATTTGTCCACCAGTTGGACACCTTGAAGTGAAATGAACAATGGAGAATTGTATCTTTTTTGATAAAACAGATGTTGACGTTTTCCTTTAGGGACATATTTGGAAGTTGGAAAATATGGTTAAAATTGCAATAATATAGTATTGTTACAAAGGTTTCCTGATATGGTATCGTGGGGATTCTCAGCCCTACATTTCTTACAGAAAGACATTTTGTTTTACTAATAACACCAACGACAAAACCAACTCGAATATCAAATGTCAAATATCATGCAGACAGTATAACAAGGGTACAAAAGAGACTAGAAAGTTGAAAAGAAATTGCAGTTACATGTTATAATGCCAGAGTGTTATGTCCATCATATTATAATCATGTAATAACTTAAAGATCTTAGTGGCTTTTTGTTTTAATATCAAAATGAATATTGCTAAAATTCATTACTAAAGTGCAGAAACGTTGGCTTGTTGCAGTGAACATATGTTGTGACAGAGTGGCAGCTACACTACAGCACGGGGAGGTCCACGTTACCTGCCTGTAGCAGTGAAACACGGGAAAATATAGACTACTGCTGAATGGTTGAGAGCAGTAATTGCTTTTTCTTTTGTAAGACAAACTGTACTTGAGAGGGACTGGGTTCTTTCTGAAGAACACTTGGATGAGTGGTCAGTTTGCTGCCACGTCCTGGTTCCAAAATGGGACTAGCCAACTCAGACTACATTTATATTAACTAATTAATAACTAGTTTAATTAATTATAATTAATTAAAATGTGATAAAGAATATATACAAATGCTTTTATTTCTGAGCGATTATATCCAAGACGCTCCAGTCCTTGGATTACTCTGGTGCCGCCTGAAATTCCGCCGGATGTCCGTCCCTGTCCTCTCTCTGTGTTGGTGCTCTAACCTGTGGCGGATTTAGTCCTCAGGTCTCTGCAGGGTAAATCCAGACAGCTAGCTAGACTATCTGTCCAATCTGAGGACTATGGTTACCTGGTCCTCAGATCTCTGCAGGGTAAATCCAGACAGCTAGCTAGACTATCTGTCCAATCTGAGTTTCCTGTTGATGACTAAAACTACTTCTGAATGTTCCACCAAAACAACTTCCTTCCTGAGACTATTTAGCGGAGTCACGGGCTCCGTCCACCACCCAAGGTTATTGTGATTGGTTTAAAGAAATGCCAATAAAGCAGAGCATGTTTTTCTACCATTTAGGAATGCTGCGTGGACTAGCCAGACCTTCCACTGCAGTGCTGTGGAGGAAGGTCTGGCAAAGTGAGACTAATATTGACTCGCTCCAGACCTGTCAGTGAAGAAGAATTACTGTGCTGCACCAGCGAGTGTCAGCAGTGCGTCCCCTCAGCTCCCCTACAGCAGACCATGGGACAACCAGCAGTGTCTTTAGAAGATGGATAAAATAAAATGCTCTTAACTCCTTTCTGCCTCTGTTGGCCTGTCAATATTGTTGAACATTAAGAATGAAATAACCACTGTAGCCCATGCACAGAGAAACAATAAAATACAGTTAATTCTAAGCAATATTTGTATATATTTGTTATACCTCAATCACAGTTTACAGACAGTTCATTTCTTTGTCAAACATCTGAGCTTCCAGCCCCAGTGTTGATCAGTTTAACTTTTTAACGTCCCATGTTATGCTCATTTTTAAGTTCATATTTTGGTTTTGTACTAGGCCGGCACGATTTGGGGAAAAATTCAACCACGATTTTCTTTTATCACAATTTTCTGCCACGGTGTGTTTCTCACAAAGTGTAATATTTATTGCACACACGAACCACGACAAAACAGATTGGCAGTATCGGCTCGTAAAATTAAATAAGAATCAAAGTAAAAATAAAATCATAGCTATTTAAAATGAAATCGTGAACAGAGTGAATTGAAATTGCAATCAATCGTTCATGCCAAGTTTCTACTAGAACCTATTTACATGCTTTAATGATCGAAAAGCACATTTCACTCATACTGTCTGAATATACCTGCACACACACACACACACACACACAAGCTCAGGATTAGACCAAATAATCCTGAACTAATTGTGAGCCAGTAATCCCAATAATTTAGCATATGGTACAAAAATCTGTGCATAATTTGGTAATGACAACAATATGCTGGCTGAAGGGCTGACACTGTGGGACAGCAAAGGAGGACCATGGGAAATTAGAAAAGACAAGGTAGCTGTAGGCTATATCCTCAAATAACAGGTGAATTCTCAATAAACTCAATGGGGGGGATTCCCTTACCCTTTAGATATGTCACAGTTCCCAACCTTAAGGATATAGTAAACTACATGTGGACATGTGTTGAACAGTTAGAAGAGAACAAGAAAACAGCGCTGATGAACCTACCTTATTCCCGAATGATAGTTTGATCCGGATGGAAGATCCCACCTCCAAGATGGGTTTGGAGGCAGATATGTGGACTCTAGACAGATTGTCTCCTTGGTAACCAGTGGCCGTACAAAGGGGAGAACGAACATAAAATCAGATTGGAAAAACAAGACTTGAGTGTTAAATTTCCTCATAATCCTCCTTGGATTTTCAGATATAGTCTAGCCCAAGTTCTCCTGATATGTTTACTTGTCTTTTCTCTTAATCACAAATTATTGTAAAAAAAAAAAAAAAGATTTAAGATTG
>NC_045740.1:33347811-33349631 GCF_008692095.1 Etheostoma spectabile | reverse complement strand
ATACCTGATGCCCCCTGCCACTCCCGGTCATATTCTGATTCTTAAGGCTTTAAGGCAGGGATCTTCAACAGGGGCTCCGGGACCCCTAGGGGGTCCTCAGAGTCAATTCAGGGGGGCCACCAAAACTATAGTTAATTTATTTTCAAAATTTTAAAAGTCTTAACATGAATCCAAGATGTTATTAGCAAATATAGCCTAATTCCCAAATGCTAACTGGCCAATAGTCGAGGTAGTCACACAGATGTGTGCCAGATGTATGTTTAACATTAAAACAGGATTTATGAAACCATGCCAACAAGTATTAGGCTATTTAAAGAGCTTAGTATTCTATGCAAAAAAGAAATGTCAAGGGTTTGGACTGGTTGTAGGCCCAATTTAATATGCAACTTAATTTTATTAAATATATGTGGTAGGCTAGCCTAGGGGACCCTGCTCCATCTCTCTTTTAGTTAATGGGTCTTTGGCTTAAAAAACGTTGAAGACACCTCCTTTAAGGCATAACCTACACTGCAGATCATCTCCAAACCCATTCCCCTTGATTAGAAATTAAAGCAAAGTGTATTATCCTTCTCCCAGAAGGCTACCGTCTCATGTCCTGTCTGTATTTATGATCCGGGCTTGCGCACTGAGCGCCTCCATTGTCTGGCCAGCAGCAGCAGGAGCGGCGGCGGCGGCGGCGGCGGAGCGGAGAGTAGGCGACAGAAGCGCCGATCTGAGAGCAGGGGAGCGGCTTCACTGTGACCCCGATCTCCGAGAAAATAAGCGAGCTCTGGTTGGAGATCACCGGAACGGACAGACGGAGCGGAAGGCGACGTCATTTTTTTCTACCCAAAGGCAGACCGTCGTTTTTGGCGGTCAGACAGACAGCAACAGTTGTCACGATGTCTGAGATCGGATGAGCCGAGAGCAGCGGAGTGCACATTGCGGCGCTGCTGTGATTCAGGCCGGGCGCGAAAAACGTGTTGCTGCCGCGTCCCGCCTGCGATGATACAGCCGTTTTAACCACCTGGGACAGCGAGAGGGGAGTGTGGTGTATATCAGCCTGTCATTTTGGGCTTACGGCGTCATTCAGCTCGCCAGCAACCCCCCCGGTTGTGTCGAGGTTTTGTCTGCGGGTGAGGTGAATCCAGACGTCAGGGCGGGCTCATGTTCCGCTCATCAGCGAAACGGGCTGTTGCGTCTGCGGAGAGTCAGAGCTGACGAGCCGGCCGAGACACACGGAGAGGCAGGCAGGCAAGCCGAGAGACAGACAGGAGCGAGGGGAGGGGGCGACAGCCTGTTTCGGCTCTCTCGACCCTTTGCGGATCGAGCCGAGCCCCCTCCGGTTTCCACCCAGAACCCCCACCCATTTGTCTCCCACTTTGGATGGGGGGAAAGCAGAGCACGGCGGGGCGGCCCCGGGGTGCTTTTCCCGGTGTCTCTACGGATGACAGCGCGGTGCCACCCTCGGCCCACTTCGGCCACTACCGGCCGAGTGGCACCATGGGCCTGCGAAGCCGCTCGGTGAGCTCCGTGGCTGGGATGGGCATCGAGCACAGCCCCGCCGTGCCCTTCGGCTTCTACACCCCCAGAGGGACGGACTCGGATCGAGCTGGAGGAGGGTCAGGGGGCACTACCGCCGCCCCCCACGGTACGGGCTACCAGGACACTGGGGGTGGGGGGCACCACACGGACGGGGTGCTCTATCTGGGATCTCGGGGGTCGCTGGCTGACACCTTGCCCCTGCACATCGCACCCCGCTGGTTCAGCGCGCACAGCGGTAAGGGCGTTCAACTCCATGCACACACACACACACACACACACACACACACACACACACA
>NC_045740.1:33342663-33347801 GCF_008692095.1 Etheostoma spectabile | reverse complement strand
CACACACACACACACACACACACACACACACACACACCTGGCAGAATTTGAGTGACACTCAAATGTTCAAATACAATAAATCAAATAAAGCCTGCATTCTTCCATACAATACACCTACAATCATGCACACCTTGTTTGCCTGCAGGTAAGACTGACACTAATTCAGTGCCATTACATTTCTTTGCTATGAGGGAAGTGAGCTCTGCCTGAGGATGTTGAAAAGGCACCTTTAGGCTTAAAAAGAACAAGCTCACCTGTGTGTAAAACATATGTTTCCCACCGGTTCTTCCGCTGCGTTGGCAGAGGTGGGTGTGCTGCACAAAAGCCCACAGCCTATACCAGCCTATATTGGACAGATTTTTAACACTTCATATTTGACATTTTCTGCAGGGCACTGTCTGAAATTAAATTCTTAATCTTCTGGAAAAAAGTCAATACTCTCACATTAAGGTGCTGTTAAGAGGTCATTTAATCAATTGGGGAAAAAGATATTTTTGCTTTGCCTGCGTGTCTTGGAAATTGGATTTGGTGAACATAACATTGCAGGGTTCTCTCCGACTTGACTGTCTGCATAGGTCATTCCTTGTTGTGTGAAATGACACTAATACGCCTGTTGCCAAATCTGGCTGAGTCAATTAGCCCGGCGATTAGAGAGGAGGATGAGAGGGAGGGAGGAGAGACGGGAGAAGGAAGGAGGAAAATAGAGTGAGGGTGAGGCAGGAAAGTAAAAAAGAAGAAGGGAGGGTGAGGATGGAGGGAGTGGGGGGGGGGGGGTTACATTTATGCCTATCATCGGCTTACCACTGCCTCCACTATAGTTTCGTGTGTTGTGACTGAACCTGTACACACACACACACACCACACACAACACCACACACACAACAACACACACCCAACACACACCCAACCACACACCAACCACATGGCCACAGCTGGTCCTCTAAACACATACAAAACTGGAATAAAGTCCCCAAAGAAGATTATAGACCCTACTCTACCTGCACTCACACCGCACACACAACACACACACACACGACCCACATCGCACACACACACACACACACACACACACAGACACACACACACACACACACGCACGCACACACCCAGCAGGTTCAGCCAGGTCCCCAGGCTCTCATTACCAAAGCCCTGACCGGCTCAAAGAAGAATTGCAAGTTGGACGTCAACATCTCTGCTGTTTTTCTCTGCCTACATCGCCTAGCGACCCTCATGTGCTTTCATATCCGTGGGAGGAGATAACAGAGTCGGGGGGTTGAAAGAGAGACCTTCAGGAAATAGTAAATAATCAGGAAACACCAAATGTTCATGAATAAATCACATTGTTGACTCAAAGTAGCACTGTAGCAAAGTTATAGTCTGGTAAAGCAATATCAGTGATTACTTTTTAAACACATTATACATATTAGAAAACATGTAAGACTGTAAACTGTGACTGTAAACTGTGTAGTACTGAGTTTCTCTGCCCAGCGTTGTTTGGGCGGTCTGAAATCCTGGTTCGATGACACGCTGGTTTCATCCTCAACCAGTGCCAAGTGCTCCAGGCTCTGAAGCAAATGAAACATAGCAGACAGTGGAATTGCAACTCCCGGCCCGTCACATGATGCCCTCTGGCTCCAAATGATGTTTTCCCTTCTATATTATAAGACACGCCTGTATAAAAGTGGATCACTTTCTTTGAACGGCAAAACCCCCGCAAAATGACACGTTATAATTAGAGTTGGTCTGATGCAATATTTTGCTTCCTGAGACCGATTCTGATACATGAACTTGTGTATCGCCCAATACCGAGTACTGATCTGATACCAGTGTGTCATATATTGTGTTATGCTGTAGACTGCTATCCCTGTATGGATGTGAGATGATTTCTATCTTTATTGGCCTGGCTCAAGTTGCACTTTTTGTAAAAAAAACATGAACAGACAAAAAATGATTGCCACAGAACTTTCTTTTTTTCATGCAATTTGGCAGAAAAAGAACATAAATGAACTACTTTAACATAGATTTTCTTAAGGTTTTTATTACGCGGTATCAGATCGGTGTATAAACTCCAGTACTTTCCGATACCAATACCAGCGTTTTAGGTATCGGAGTCTATATGGATACTGGTATCGGTATCGTAAATTAACTTAGTTTGAGACCTTCTCTTTGTTTCTGACTCAGGACCAAACTCTCGTGTGATCTCGTGTGGTCTCTGTGATGCTGAGTATGTCTTTTATCTGTGTAAATGTAAATCGTTAGCAAAAGAAAATAACAAATTATACAAGTGGAACCTTTAATCCATCCAAACGATAGTCACTGCACGTTCAAAAAGAGGCCACGCCCCCATAGGAGACAGGAAGTGTGTAACGTGTCATACCATTAGTGCTGCTTGAAAATCTTTAGTTTAGAGGATCTTTGACATTTCTATAAGGTGGTATCGGGTGTGGTAGTATCGGAGTAATTTCATTATTACACGGACCGATGTCTGCTGCTGGCAGCAGTACCAGTGCATCCCTGGTCTAACGTATGTGATCAAGGTTAAAATGTCACATCTTTAATGGTGTAAGAAAAGATTGGTTGATCTTTAAGGCAGTTTTTGCCATTTTCATCCATTTCGACCTCTGCTCCAACCTTTTATTTCTCTTGTAACTCCAGCAGAAATGTTCCTGTCTCAGGGGTTTCTGGTGGTGAATGACATCTCACTGGAAACCCGGCTGCCGTAGGCTGCATTTACTACAATAAAAAAAAAACAAATACTCTATTATTTCAGGAAAACCCCAAAGGGCTCCAGCAAGAAAACTAAAAAAAAAAGTTAATCTTACGGCTGGGCAATATGGAGGAAATCAAATAACACGATATTCTTGACCAAATACCTTGATGTTGATATTGCGACGATATTGTAGGATTTACTATTGTGTGCTTTAACAAAATATTGTTGACACGATGAGATTATTGATATAGAATCATCAGAAAAGTGTGTAAAGGCAAGTAATAGAACAGCTAGAACAGTCTGGTAAGTTCAGAAAATGACATCAATTTACTGTAATGCAGCCTTCAAAACCAGGTAAAGACATCATTTAATATATTATGATTGTACAATATCCAAAATCTAAGACGATATCTAGTCTCATATCAAGATATCAATATAATATCAATACGGTTTAACTTGTTACCTGGGAAGGAAGTTAAGGTACACAGAAGGCAGGACAGCTAGTAGCAGGTCACTTGTAGCATTGTGCTAATTATTCTGTATATGAAAGAAAATTCCTCCTGCTGTGACAGTGTTCCAGAAATGTACAATCTAAGAAATACTCTATAAATGAAAATAAAAAAAATTCTCAGCCGTTATAAATGCCAACATGTCGGTCGGGCTCTACTTCGTATAAGTACTTCTGCAGCGTTGCTCGCTGTTAGTACAATTAAAGGTTACATCAATATGAGCATGTAACATGTGTATGGACCAATTTAACCCTCATCTTTTAAGTTATTAAGATCTTTTTCAAAAAGAACGCCTGATGGTAAATGTGATTATTCAGGGGGGGGTGCTGTCCCTTTGGACCCTCTAAGCCTGTGGGCTGCTTTTCTGCGGCCTAGTTTAGTCTAGCGCTGAATGATTTGGGGGAAAAAGTCTAATTGAGATTTAGTTTTCTGCCAGATAACGCAATTACTATTCAATTCAAAATATTTAGCTAAGGTTCAATATTCACTGTGTAACAGATACAGCATGTGATTGAAAATTATGACATGAATTGAATTTGTGATGAACATTCATCGCAAAAGCTAAAGTTATGATAAAAAAGCTCAGTACTTTTCCTGTAAACTGACATTTCTGATATGGAATTTCTGATATGCCTCAGTTTAAAAGCAGCATCGACATATGGCACCATCTACCATCACGTTAAATGAAAAATCCACCGAGTAAGACATTACTGTATCTGGGATTTGTAACATTATTCCAGCATTTATCTTGTAAATAACTGTAATTATAACAGAATTGAGATCTGATTAATCGTGGTCTCCTTACGGATTAGCTAATCACATTCTTTCACATCGTGATTTTGATTAGAAAACGATGACTCGTTCAGTCCTAGTTGGCCCTGTGGCTGATCGCACCTCGTCGCCGTAGTCCATTCAAACCCTGGAGCGTCTCAGTTTGCGTGTCCGTTTCAGAGCAAAGGAACTAGAGCGAGGCCTAGTTGAGAGGACGGCTTTTCAAAACCCTTCCAACCCAAATCTGTTGGGACTGATGCAGCTGTGTTCCCGGCCAGCTCTAGGAAGAACAGTCTGAGAGGAACTCAACATTTACTGAACAAAAAACAAAAAACACAATTATTAACGCAACGCTTTTGCTTTTGCCCCCATTTTTCATAAGCTAAACTCAAATGAAGACTTTCTAAGCTTTAAGCTTTTTTCTACTTTCTAAGACTTTTCTATGTACACAAACGTCTTATTTCTCTCAAATACTGTTCACATATCTGACTAATTCTGTGTTAGTGAGCACTTCTCCTTTGCCGAGATAATCCATCCACCTAACAGGTGTGGCATATCAAGATGCTGATTAGACAGCTGCACTATTGCACAGGTGTGCTCAGGCTGGCTACAATAAAAGACCACTCTGATATGTGCAGTTTTACTGTGGGGGGGGGGGGGGGGGGTTCTGAAAACCAGTCAGTATCTAGTGTCCGGGTTAGAGTTACTCAGTGAAGAGAACACCTCTCCAAAATGCCAGATGCCATTGAATGTGAGTATTTGCAAGAGTATTTATATTGAAATCAGGTTCACTGCTTTGTTGTCGTACCATCTTACAATGATGATGTTGTCCTGGTTCATCCTGAAGTCCATTGACCCTCTTTGATCCATCATGGTGCGGTCTCTCCCCCCGTTCATCCGGTGGATTCCTGTCCCTTTTAGGTGTTGTTCCGGGGGACCTGACGTAAAGTTAGTACTGGGAGCTATGGAGAAAGTCAAATATCACAATATTTTTGACCAAATACCTTGATATCGATATATAGATATCGTTGACTATTGGTGCTTTCAATAAGTATTTACACAATGAGATTTTTGATGAACAATCATCCCTAATGTAGATATAATAACTAAGTGGGTAAAGGTAAATAATAGAACAGTTACAACAGTCT
>NC_045740.1:33339780-33342653 GCF_008692095.1 Etheostoma spectabile | reverse complement strand
TCAGAAAATGACATCACTTTACTGTAATGCAGATCTTTAAAACCAGGAAAAGACACCACTTATGTCATATTATGATATCCAGAATCTAAGATGATATCTAGTCTCATATCTCAATATTGAAATAATATCGATATATATTGCCCAGCTCTATGTAAAATAGTTAAAGACCTCTTGATTTTATCCTGCTGGAAGGGTTGATGTCATTTTCAGCTCAACCTCTCCTGTAGCATTAACATCAATCTCTCTATGTGAATTTTCTTCATCTTGACAAACATCAAAGTCATAAAGAAAGCCCCTTTGTCCAGCACGTCCACAGTTTGAAACCCCAGTGTTTAGGTTTTGATGTAGATACGAAGATGAGATTTTCCCTTGAATGGCTGTAAAAATTCACCAGCTGCTTGGCATTCTTCATGAGAGACTGCTTCTGTAACCGTGGCCTGAGCTTCCACAGTTCATCAGACACGCTGAGGTGGTCCTGAAAGGGAACCAGTGTCAGAAAGTTCTGAAACCGATCTCGAGACAGGACATCACAAACCACAGGGAGCTTTGTCTCCACCTCCCAACAGTCTCTAACACAGGACATCTGTACTAACCCCTTATGCACGTACTGTACATGCCTAGAACCTGCTCTCTCTCTTTTTGACAGTTGTGTTTACTGACCTTTCTGTTTTTTGTACACTGTCAGGTCTGTTTGTTCTGTAGTGACCTGTAACATTTCATCAGTGACAAACTGTTTGAAATACATGTGTGGTGTCCAATCAAACCTGTCCTTTATGTCTTCATCAACACATGCAATGAAATCAACAGATGAAGCTTGATATTGTTTTTTTCTCCATTTGTGTTCTTTCCTTTTGGCATTGCCCTTCGTTGCCTCCTTTCTGATTGTGTCCGGTGTTGTTGTTGGGACCTCAACTTCCATGCTTGTCTGGGCTACACTTTCATCTCGATAGTCTTCGTCTTGTAATGTAATTTATTTATTCAAGACAGGGACAGCGCACAATAAAACATTAATCTTGTACAACAAGAGAGTATGTGTTGTGCCAGGTTCTAGCAGATTGCTGTTTTCCACCTGTAGTCCCCGGGCAGGTTGATGGACACATACATAGGAAATTAGTATAGAGAAAGAAAGTTATTAAATAAAATAACAGAATAAAGCAAAGAGACTCATCATTGCTATCTGAACTTCCATCATCATGCATGGCCTGAGGAGTCCATTCCTCCTCATCCTCCTCCTACTCACCATCATCTTCCCCGAACTGCTCGCATTGCCATCTACTATCATGCCAATGTACTTCCTTTTTCTCTCTTCTTCCTCTAGTCTTCTTGACATCTACAAATACACACATAAATTGGTCAATAGAGCATAGCGTTTATGATTTCAGGGGGAATTGTTGCTGTGAAAATACCCAAAATGCATTTTAGGAAGGAAAGAATACAGATGGAGAAAAGGACAATACCAAGCTCCATCTGTCAATTTCACTGCATGTCTAGATGAAGGTGCAGAGGACAGGTTTGACTGGACACCATACACGACTAAATCACGATTAATGCAACGTAATCATGACGTCTCCCGGTAAGTTTTCACCCCAGAAAGCTGCTAGCAGCCAGGCTAAAGCTAATTATAGTCAGTCTAAAGAAAAAGGCGTCTGGCTCAACTGACGTGCCGGATTGGAGCCGTGACGCTGGTAATTTAACACTTATCTCCGATAAAAGTCTGTGTCAGATATAACCTAATTTACTTTGATTTAATTGCTCTGGGATACACAGTTTGTTGCTAGGGCACGTGCAGGTCTGCATGCACAGCCAACCACAATCAATGTTGATCAATTTGTCAAACAAGCAGGCGCCGCTAGTTGATAAATTATCGATGGTCGCACCATTTTCTAAACATAGCCATACTGAGAAATACAGAAATAGTTTCATGAAGCTGATAGTCATAATTAGCTTTGTATCATTTGGCTATGGACGTTATGGATGGACATTAATATAAAGAAGTTACGCACTAAAGTTTTAACTTGTGTACATATAGTAATACTATGTTGGAGTTACATCAGACCTTGACAACAGATACAGAGACATTTTGTGAACACTGCTGTCCCAGTTTTGGTTTGAAAACTCCGGGGGACGGACACACGGAGACCTCTGGAGATGATGATGTCTCCAGTTAGTCCTATTGGTTAGGAAGGCTTACATTCCTTTCAGTAACAGTTCCACCTCGTCCTCGGCTCAAGCTATAGACTATAATATTACACTTAGTGTAAAAAAATTCACAAAGTAGTTGCTGTTGCTATAGGGAGGGATTGTTGTTGACATAGTTACCCACTGCAGTACACTGGGACACATGTCCCCTTCTTAGATGGATTCTCAGAAGACACTCTTCGCTGTTCTGAAAACACCTCGGTCTCTCTGCCCAGTAAAATGGCTGTTAATCAGTCAGGCCACAGGTGCCTCTCCCCCTGTTTGCCCTTGGGAGGTGTGTGTGTGTGTGTGTGCGTGTGTGTGTGCGTGTGTGCGTGTGTGAACAAGAGACAAAAAGGGAGGGGGTGAGGAAGGACAAAGAAGACTCAAAATCATCGTCACAAGAGAGAACAGATTGTCACTTTGAAATTCAAGACAAAGGTTGGTGGTGATGCAGAAGTGTGTATGTGTGTGTGTGTGTGTGTGTGTGTGTGTGTGTGGATGAACTTGTATTAAGATGTTAGGAGATGCGTGTACTAGGCTAATATCAATCACGACACAGACCATAACATCCTGCAATTGCATTTGTAATGTAGCCTTATGTGCTCTCTCCTTGAGATCGCATCCTTGCAGCCTCTTGCATGCGCACATGCCCGCACACACACACACACACACACACACACACACACACACAC
>NC_045740.1:33336375-33339770 GCF_008692095.1 Etheostoma spectabile | reverse complement strand
ACACACACACACACACACACACACACACACACACACACACAGTAGTCAAGGTGCTGCTTCCTCCCATCCGTCTTGTCTGTTACAGGTAGAGGGGGTGCATCACAGTAGATGGCTGCTGCCTGATTCAGGAACATGAACGGGTTTGAAGAGGTCATTCATGTTTTTACAACGTCTCACTGTACGTCTTCTCACAGGACATATGGCTGCTTGCATCTGTGTGAATCAAACCTCACAGACAGGAAGTGTAGTTCAGTGTTGTGTCTGCGATTGATAGTGCATATCCAGTAATAATAATAATAATAATAAGCACCATTGCTGGGATTCATGAACTGATTCAATAACATTTTGCAGTGCAAAAATAATTAAGTGCAACCAGAGAATACCTGCAGCCAGAGTCCTGTGACTCCGGTGACATGCTGGCCTGTACCGGTAATTATTACACCGCCGCGGTGGTGTGTTTTCGGCGTTAAGTTGCTAGACGCTCCACTGTGTGAACTGTGTGAACTGTGTGAACTGTGTTCACCTGCTAGTTGCCAACTTTGTTTTTCTTTCGGTTGCCGGGAAGGTAGCGTACAGTAGGTTTGACATTTTACAGTGGTTGAATGTAACTAAGCACTGTACTTAAGTACTACGGGTGGCCGAGCAGTCGCCTACCAATCAGAAGGTTGGTGGTTTGATCCCTGGCACTGCAGTACCATGTGTCCTTGGGCAAGGCATTGTGCCCCGAATTGCTCCCTATGCTGCGCCATTGGAGGGTAAATGTGTGTGAGTGTGTATCTGATGAGCAGGTGTGTGAATGTGTGTGAGTGTGTATCTGATGAGCAGGTGTGTGAATGTGTGTGAGTGTGTATCTGATGAGCAGGTGTGTGAATGTGTGTGAGTGTGTATCTGATGAGCAGGTGTGTGAATGTGTGTGAGTGTGTATCTGATGAGCAGGTGTGTGAATGTGTGTGAGTGTGTATCTGATGAGCAGGTGTGTGAATGTGTGTGAGTGTGTATCTGATGAGCAGGTGTGTGAATGTGTGTGAGTGTGTATCTGATGAGCAGGTGTGTGAATGTGTGTGAGTGTGTATCTGATGAGCAGGTGGCACCTTGTGCAGCAGCCTCGGCCACAGTGTGTGAATGTGTGTGAACGGTGAAGGGTTCCTGTACTATGTAGAAGAGCTTTGAGTAGTTAAGACTAGAAAAGCGCTACGTAAATCCAGGCCTACGTCTAAGTCCAGCTGAAATGATTAGACCATTTAACCCTTAGTGGATTGACAAAACACTTTTGATTGTCCATTTTCCAAAATGTGAGGATTTTTCTACATTAAGTACTTTTACTTTTACATTGTCCTGAATACACCTACAGGACCACTCAGGACCATTACATACTAACAGTAAGTTTTGCTAACTTTTGCTTGTAACAGTATACAGCATTGTATTTTTACAGTGTGATGTTAGTACTTTATGAAAACACATTGATGCCAGGCCTGAATGAACTGTATGCACAGGGACTATTTTACTACATTTCATACATTGATATAAAAAAATGATGAGTGCAGCTTTCTGTCTGGAAATGGTTTCCGAGCACTGAAACTTTTCGAGTTCACACAACCCACAAAACACCCAAAGTGAATTATTAAAACTGTTTCAAAAAAGAAAGTCTAACTACTTTGCATTTTCATAAATTTTGTTGTTAACCTAGAAGGTTAGGTTAGGAGAAGTTGATGTTTCCAGAACAGAGAAAACAGTGAGTGGGCGTGCCAAATAGCTATTGAGCCATGCCAGTGTGAGCACAGCAACATGTTTGTTGGCTTAAACTACTTTATTGATTGACCAGATTGGATGTATCTTTGACAAATCAGTGCTTGGTTGAAACTATGTGTAGGGGTGTACAACTCATACTTTGGCTAGAATCCTGTAGATTTACATTCTTCAAAATGTAAAATACACTGTCCCTTTTTGAAATAAAATAAACTTAAACTTAATACAAAACTTCTACAATTTTAAATAAACCAAAACCATGTTTCATAACATTATCTTTTTGCTCTTTTTTTGGTCTTTTGTGCTAAAGGTTTTGTAATTCTTAATGGCTTTCATTGGTCCCAATCTGCTGTCGGTGAGAAGTATGAAGGGCTGGACAGTCTGAACCTGGAGACCCTGCAATTTATATGTCACAAAACAGACAGATGAATGGGTAGAGAGAGAGAGAGAGAGAGAGAGAGAGAGAGAGAGAGAGAATTATTGGGTTATGTCCAAATATTTGGACCAATTCAATGCCTTGGCAACACTGTCATTGAAACTTTCATGCCAATAAAGCCCATTAAATTGCATTGAATTGAGAGAGAGAGAGAGAGAGAGAGAGAGAGTATCTGCTCATTGTGGTGGGGTATCAGTGTGATGTAACTGAAGGACGAAGCATGGAGACAGACAGAATGTGAAGGGGAATGGACTTTATTTTTGAAAATAAAACCCAAACTAAACTTATTCAGCCAGTGATTCTCCACTCCTAAACTACAGATTATATGATCTGATTTTAAAATATGTATCCACATGATGTTTAGGAGAAATATAAAGTGATGCTGTGTGATGTGTGAACACTAGCAGTCTACGGGAAAGCCCAATATGGCCTCTATGAATCCCAGCCATGCTGGTTCCTATGAACCTGTTATGATTTTAATGTCATCTAGAGGTCCAGCGGATCCATCTTTACTGCAGCCCTGCAAACTGTGGGCTGGTTGGTTTGTGTACAAAAACCAAAGCAACGCACAGAGCTGTAAAGAGGCCGTCACACACTGTAATAACAATCCTGATTGGGACGCATATTCTGAATGTGCTGTATACATGTCCAAAGAATGCGTGTATAACCTGAATTTCCCACATGGCTTAATCAGAAAATGCTAAATTTGTAAAAAAAAAACTTAAAAAACATATTTTAACCCTAACAAAGTGCTTTTAGCCTGCACCTTTATGACACCCAGAGTGTCAACAAACTGACCAAGAGGTCCTGACCGAGCATCAGTTATTTGACGAGTTGGAAAGGAGAACGTGTTGGAAAGACAGACAGACTGATTTGTCCTCCCATAACGCCAGGTACCTTTGCCGTTTGTTATTGACTCAAAAAGTCTCCTTTAGCGTCTTATTTAGAAGTCCTTGGTCGGGGGGCTACTGGGGGCGCCTTTGGACCTTCTGGGTCAGGATCTACGTTTAACGGCACAAGCATGGGACAGTTAGGTTCAGGGAAAGATTGTGCGTTGGATACAGAGACTAAAGGGGAATTTATCTATCAATAACAGACGTTGAGAGCCCCATACCAAGCGTCAGTCCTTTACGAGTTGGATAGAGGCGCAGACAGGTTAGATCCTACCCCAACACAAACAACTGACTTTACTGTAGTGCTCAGTCAACCACAG
>NC_045740.1:33335560-33336365 GCF_008692095.1 Etheostoma spectabile | reverse complement strand
GACCAATGGGCCTCCCCCCCCCCCGCCTTCCTGCCACTTTATTGACGAGACCTTTCAATGCAGCATCAGTGCTTAATCAATAAAGCATTCACACTCTTTCTGATCAACACGTTTAGTCCCTGCCCACCTTGGCTGGGAACTCCCCAGTGGTGCTTTGTAAGTGAAAAGCATTTTTAACGCTTAGTTACATTTCAATAGTCTAGAACAGAGAAAAATAGAACTTGATGCAGCTTCTGCACATAGAGGCCTTTACAGATGAGAAATCCCACATGTCCCAGCCGCACAACGGGTGCCATCACGCAGCTCCATTTGCAACGTGCTTCAACAGTAGTCATGGGTCAATTCACAAATCAATTGTTCATCAACAATACTTTTAAGCGGACGAGTTGTATAAGTTCATCGCTGGACCTCAGTCGGATTTTCAGATCAGATAATACTCCGTGGTTGGACCGCAACTTAACACATTTGAAAAAATAAAGCAAGTACTCAGGACAGAGACAGCTCAATCTTAGAGGTCACTGTTATATATGTGACCTGAACAAGCTGCTCAGCCACTGGAGGGTGAGCAGCAATGAGGACTCCATGCAGATAATAGACACAACTTACTGGTTATCAGGTATAGCAGTATATAGTCACATTCAAATTGAAATTGAAATAGATTTTTATCAATAAATCATCATGTTCACATTAAATAGCTGCCTGCATAGTAACTCGACCCCCCTCCATCCACCACATCACTGCTGTCCCCCAACAGCTCCACTGGCTCCCGGTCCAGTTCCGTATCCAATTCAAAGTCCTCCTGTTT
>NC_045740.1:33329645-33335537 GCF_008692095.1 Etheostoma spectabile | reverse complement strand
CCCCCCCCCCCCCCCCCCATATTTGTCTGATTTTCTCCAGCGTCCCACTCCCTCCCGTTCCCTCGGATCCTCTTCCTCCATACACCTCTCTGTCCCCTCCGCCCGTCTCACCACCATGGGGGGGGGGGGCAGAGCATTTAGCCGCTCTGCTCCTCGTCTCTGGAACTCATTACCCCCCCAACTTAGAAACATTGATTCATTCAATAATATTTTGATGCTGTTTTTAATTAATGTTTACCCTGTACGGCGTCCTTGAGTGCCGAGAAAAGCGCCTTTAAATAACATTATTATTATTAACATTATTATTATTATTATTAAATAGGCCCTGCTGGGCTGCTAGCCTGCACATACGGAGGCAGGTCCAATGTACGTTACAGACTACACAAGCAGTTAGCACAGACTGTTGCTTAACACTCCAGAAAGGCACACAATAACACAAACGGACTAACTGACTGACAGAGGCAGTGGTAGACCAGCAACCCCCGTCTTCTACCAGGTAAAAATACTGTTTCTGTCAATGGAGTCTGGTGGCTTTGAAGAGAGATTAACAGCTTTAGTCCCCCAGCTTTAGAATTTTTTGTGGTGCTAAAAATTCAGAAAACCATTCAGTAACGGTCTGAATCCATGTAGCTATTACATTGGTAAATTGGATCTACTTGGTAGATAGATTGTTCCGACAGATATCTCCAGAACTTGTCTGTGTGTCCTACTTGTAAAGATGCAGCCGTGCGGTGAGCAGCATAAAGAAAAACATCTCCCAGATGATTAGAGGTCCGCGGCCTGAAATAACTCCTGCTGCTGCTGCTGCTCGCCCTGCGCTGGCATCATCACATTCAGGATTTGGAGCCTTCCTACCAGATACAAATGATTGATTATTAATGTGTACATATTCCTTCTCTATCACAGTAGTTCCCAAAGTAGGGTGACGGGGACCCCCTGGAGTCCTTGAGGGGGTCCCTAGCACAAAGGGAAATCATTTATTTTCACTATAATTCCATCCATAAGTAACACAATGACATGTGTTTTATACTCGTTCTGTAATAAAACATCTAAAAGCAAAATGTTGTCAGATGGGGGACCCTGGTAAGGAAAATTTTATCAAATGGGGCTCCGGGGCCTATTTTGAGTCAGTTTAGGGCTCTTCGATGTGAAAAAGTTTGGGACCCACTGCGTATCAGGCTGTTCTCAGGAACCACTGTAATGTGTATGTAGTCCACGTATTCATCACTGTGTGCATCAGATTGACAGTGTCTGTATAAGAGCGTGAAGATCTGAGTAGGGAGAAGGTCGGGGTGGATGATCGGACCTAAAACACAGTGTTTTAACCAAAACCACAGTCTTTTTTCTTATCTAAAGTAGTTGGACTCACCTGATGTTAACTGCAACGTCTCACGCTGCTCTGACCCGATTCTTCACCTGTTCTCGGCTAAACTTAACTGTAATGACTGCTAAACTTAAGTGCTTCTTTAGGCATAGAAATAAATGAGCGCAGTTCCTCCCACGCGTACACCGCAGCAGCACACACACAGGCAAATAAATACGTCGCTGATGCACAACGTACGTGGGACACACAGGAACAATTAAAGCCCCTGCTGTCCGTGCGGTCGGGTGTTGTGGCTGGATTTCACGGCCAACACAGGGATTAGGGGGAACATCTGTGCCGCTGAACTGGTTGTGGGATGCGAGAATGTAGGTCAGCACTGCAATTTATTTCTGTTTCCTCTCTCTTGCTTTCTCTCTCTCTCTCTCTCTCTCTCTCTCTCTCTCCTCCGCTATCCTCTCTCTACTACTCTCTACACACACACAAACACACACACACAATTCCTCCCTGTAACTCAGCGCAGTGCCCTCACAGAGGAGGCATATGAGGACACACACGTACACGTTCTGCATACATACAGGGGCAGAATGAGATGACTGCGAGCCAGGTTCGGAGATGGGTTTTTGTTACCGTGACAACCACATAGCCACCTATCACTGCTGTTTTTCTAGACATGCGCGAGGCCATGTGTGCACGCTGTTACACACACACACACACACACACACACACACACACACACACACACACACAAACACTTCACCTTTGCAAATGTTGCCTTCCTGGCTGACTTTCACCACAGAAGAAGACAGTCAGTCTGGTAGAGAGTATCTTATTGATATGTTCCCTTTTTGGACCCTTAAATCAAACAGTCCCTGCAGTCAGTCCAAAGACTCCTTGTGCGGCTGCATACTAGCACCATATATAACATAATTGTGATGGACTGACCAATAACATGCAGCGAGGGCTCCTGCGGTTGCTGTGGCAGTCGGTGAACACGGCAACTGTTGCTATGGACAGCTCCTAAATGTCGTCATGGCACAGCGAAGATAAACGTCTGCCTTGGGAAGCGGGTGGAGCAGGGACAGGTAGTTGTTTACATGGCAAATTAAGGTGAATATTCTACTAATATTACAGTTTACATGTAACGTTAGCTGTGCAAAATACAATATTTTTAAAGTTTACCAGCGGTGGAGGACGTGTTGGACCGTGTTGGACCGTGTTGGACCGTGTTGGACCGTGTTGGACCCTAAACCCTCTTTCATTCTGTCGACCAGCGTCTTGTAAAGGTCGCCGTAGCGATGTGCGGCATATTAAAAAACCAGCAGCTGTGTTTCTCCTTCTTCGGGTCTGCAGCCTTGCACGCTGTCGGCTGGTTGGTTTGTGTACAGTAACCATGGCAACGCAAAGAGCTGACCATGAGCAGTAAACTATTGATTGAGATATATATTAAAGAATGCCTCTAAAACCTAAACAATACCAGAATATCCCACAATCTTAATTGGAAAATGCCTTATTCTCAATACTCAACAATTCTCGATATGCTGTTTACATGACCTGGATCAAATCGTCATATTCGGAATAATTGTGGAATATGGGTGTGCATGTAAACATACTCACTCTGTTTATTTTCTGATGAGGTGTTGCTTTACCCACTTTTCCTTTTTGTCTCTTTCTACAAAGTTAGAGATGTCCTGCATTTCCCAGAATCCCCTTTAATAACCCCAAAAAGGGAAGAAGCACAAACTTGTGCATCAGAAAATGCCTTCATTATTAATATGCCTTCTCTGGCTGAAATTATTGCTGGAATTAGTTGATTGAAATCAAATGTATTTCTTTTGATAATAAAATGATCATTTGAGTCACTGATTAAGTAAAAATGCCAACCATTGTCTGGAGATGCGGAATTCTTTGTTTTATATCATATTACAGGGTTAACCATAATAAATTGTAAATAGCCAAGGTGGTGAACCATCCACATGTGATCTGTTGAACTACAGAAAACAAATTTTAACATTTGTGATAGTTGTTTAATCTTTTTTTTTAAGTGTTAAGTGTACATACAGTAGCACTCTGTTAATGTTTTATTTCCTAATATGACATTCATTTTTAAGATGTTAGGAAGTGGGGCTGCACGATATGAGGGAAATGTGCGATAACGTTGAATATCGAGTTATATCAGTTATTAAAGTGTACTCAGTTCTGAATTTCTGTAACAAATTGCTTGTTGAACCTAAAACAAATGAAAGGAAATAATTATACATTATGTATACTAAAGAAAGAATTACATTTTAAAGTGCAATTTTCTGCTCATATTTTCTTTCACCTAACACAAAGGTCATATTTGTTTTCAGCAACTTGGTGTGTATATGTACATATATATATATATATATATATATATATATATGTCTGTGTGTGTGTGTGTGTGTGGGTGTGTGTGTGTGTAATATTGTATGACACATAGCAGTCAGATAAAATGCATAGAGCAGCAGAAGGCATGCCACACTGTCATAAATGGAATTTGATACCATGTGCACATTGTGCATTATGTCAGATGTTTGCTAAGATGTTACATGGGGGGGGGGTGCAGTTCTTAAAACAACCTACCATCACCTCTAAAGCTCACTGATTAACATGTTATATCTCGACTTTTGTACCGATTACACACACAACGCATCACGTGTTAATTAGTCAGCTTCAGAGGAGCTGTTTCCTCTGCTCTCGGTCTTTGTGCTGTATGCAATTAAATGAAACAATAGGCTATGAAAAGCATATGCAAATATGGAGGACCCCCGTGTGTATCTTTACTGAATATCATTTATTATTCATTGGCTGCTGGCTCCAGCGACATCTTTGGCGTACAGACATGAGCGTGGCAGTGATCTTCTCATCTAACTCTCAGCGAGAAGCCCTTACACCAAAAGACTTCCCAAGCGGTTCCACCGGCGCAGACTAATTTCCAATATCAGAGTGATTGTCTTGGTAGTGAAGTTACATCATGTGACCATTATCAACATCAACAACCAATGGGTGCGCTCCTTCCAGCAGCAAACAGGAAGCAGCAAACAGCTGGAACTGGTGGTGTTTACGGTTGCTATGGATCAGCACTAAGCTAAAGGCTAAAGGGGGAAAGTTGCTTCTAAAGCATCATTCAATGGGAGAAAATGTTGCACTATTCCTTTAAGTGGTTTTGACTACTCCTTGGATTCTGGGTAATCTAAAGAACATCTTTAGATTACATGATTTATCACTGAATGGCTAATAAAAGTCACAGATTCATTGATATCTAGTTGGAGCCCAGTTGAAGCGCTGCTCCTCTTTAACGATGACTGGCGAGGGAACAACATGACGTGTGTGTGAAGCTGCAGTGTGGTTGTTGTTCACACTGAGTTAGGTTCACCGTGCTGTTTACTGATCCCTGTCAGGCCCACTGTGTTCTCTGGAGAGACGGCCTCTGGGGGGCTGATGGGCATTCAGGGACTCGCTTCGGAGCAAACATCCTAATTTAACCCCTGGTGACGCTGGATAGCGCAGACCCAAAGCTCAGGCCACATGTCTTCAAGCTGTGGCTGATAAGTGAAGCCAATGCTGATTCTCTGTAACGTCCAGCAGGGGGCGACTCCACTGGCTCCAAGAAGAAGTCTTTTCACAACGAGTGTATGGCCTTGATCGTCAGTTTCCATCAAAACTCCGCTGGTTGACTCACGTCAGGTGGGATACAATTTAGCGTTTAGCTTAGTGTGGCGCCATTGGAACCCTGGAAACAGATTGGCTCTCATCCTCCCCAGCTCCTCCTTTTTGTCCATATATGGTCACGTCTGGCTCCAAAATACCAAGATGGCGACGGTCAAAATGGAAAATCCAAACAGCAGTCCACAAACCTTCGGATGGCGTCACAGATGTCTGTCTCTTTCACCTCTCTCCACCCTCCCCGTCTCGCCTCCATCTAAGCTATATTACTCTCTGTGAGACAAACAGAACAATAGACATGTTTCTCCCTTCCCTGTCTCTGGAAGCTCTCTTCTCTCTACACCCCCAACATCCATCCCCTCCTCTGTCTTTCCATCTCTCTCCCTCTCTGTCTATTTTTCTCCTTCTCTTGTTCTGTCCTGTTCCCATGGAAACTGCTGGTCTTTCGGGTAAGGTAAGGAGACTTTGTTGGAGAGAGTTGCGTTAGCTGTAAGTTGTGATGTAATCGAGCCAAGCGTTTCCAGGGCTGCCGTGTATGGTCATGACAGTGGTGGGCTGCTTACGGTCAGCCGTCCTCCGCTGTGACTGGAGGTGGAGGCTGTGTGTTTATGAGATGTATGATACAAATACTTCTGTCTCGTCCCGTTTTAGGGACGCAGTGTATACCAGCAATCAAATCGTCATTTGTCTGGTGAGCAAAACAGCTCTGATGTCAGCAACCAGTAGTTTCTTTATTAACAGAATCAGGGACAGAATTGCAAATTCAAAAAAGCTCTACAACAGATTCCACATGGCCTTCCATGAAGTCGGTGCTAAACGCAAACTAGAGATTTAAAATTATGAACTTGAGTTTTCTTACTTTACCTGTAGTTTAAAAAAACAAA
>NC_045740.1:33329313-33329635 GCF_008692095.1 Etheostoma spectabile | reverse complement strand
ACGTTTCCTAGGCCCGGTGGGGGGAAACCTAGGCCTGACGGGACACCAAGCTTGCAAAACGCTGGATGAGGGGGGAAGGGGTGTGTCCGCAGACCCTTGCACACTGAGGTCTGCCTGTCAGGAAGTCAAGGATCCACAGGCACAGCGGGGTGTTCTTGTTGGGGGGTCCTTGAGCTTTGTGATGAGCCTGGAGGGAACTAGGAACTGTAGTCCGAGACATCTCCATACTGCACTAATGCGACCTGCACAATAGCTTTATCTACATATTTATCATGACTATTTAAGCAGTTGCACATTTTTGTATTCCCAACTTGTATATATT
>NC_045740.1:33327297-33329303 GCF_008692095.1 Etheostoma spectabile | reverse complement strand
TTCTTGTATTTTATCCTATTATTATTATTTCATGTATATTGTATGTCTGTATATTGTATCCTGGTATTTCATTATATTTATATTCTGTGCTGTGTGACTGATTTTGCTGCTGTAACACTATAATTTCTCATTTTATTGGGATCAATAATTATCTATTATCTATCTATCTATCTATCTATCTATCTGTCTATCTGTCTATCTGTCTATGATGGTGGACTTCTTGAAGCACATGGGCATGACAGACCGAACCAGGTTATTATCTATTACCAAAATACCAAATGTTACATTACATGAACTAAACAGTACATGAATGTAAGTGATAACTTAAGAAATGTGAACGGTTACACCCACAGAGAAGATCTGAAAATGACTTTCATCTATATAACAATATTAGTAATTTTGGTATCTTGCAGTCTTTGTTCTGAGCAGCAGAACAATGATGTTAACAAGTCTGTCAGAATATATACTATATATCACCTTCATATCTTGTGCTATCTCTTGTTCTTATTTCCTGGTCCCATTCATGCACTTTTCTAAACATTTGAAATTTTGTCATTTTTACAAAATATGTGTCCCTTTCCATCCTTCCTTGTGCCTAGTTGGCTCTGCAGCGCAAACAGCATTGAGACGATCTCAGACTTCTGTAGAGTAGCCCAGTGGTGTCTTCTCTCTCCTCCTCACTGATCTGTCTGCCTGACACCGCCTGCCCAGAGTGCCTCTGTGTGTTAAATCTCCGCCTTCAGTCTGCCATGCCACAGAGCTAAACCCCCAGAGTGGCTTTGTTGTGCATCTGCAGTAGAATCTCTGCCTTCAGCCTGTCTGCTGTAGAGCGGTATCTCTGCATGGCTGTGTGTGTGTGTGTGTGTGTGTGTGTGTGTGTGTGTATCTGCAGCTGAATCAGTTTCCAACTTCCCTGCCACAGAGCTAAAAATCTCCAGTGTCCCCAGTTCTGTCTTTCCTTAAATTAAAAGAAAAAATGAGCAAGGCCCTCTGAGCTTGTGCTGAGCTGATCATGCCCTTAGCGTAGTTTAGCTTAGCTTAGCTTGACTTGAGTGACTGCATTTGGTAGATGCTAGATTGCACCCAATACACATGTCAAACTCAACATAGTCTCGCATTGCCAGACCTTCCTCCACAGCGCATTGGAGGAAGGTCTGGCTAGTCCACACAGCATTCTGGGATGGGAGAAAAAACATGCTCTGATTTGTTGGCATTTCTTTAAACCAATCACAATCGTCTTGGGTGGTGCTAAGCTCTTGAAACTCTTGAAGAGCCGCCCGCACATTTAACTCATTCAATCCTCATTCAAGTTAGCCGTGCGCTAAAGTGGAAGTAGCCGGCTCGGCCAGTGGAGGTGGCTCCATGATCTGAGCAACTGTTGTAGGAATAAACAGGGCTCTGCCTGGAACACTGCATCCACTTCCTATCACACATTCATGCTACTACATCTCTACCCATCAGCCTGCCTTTTGAATGGTCAAAGGAAACCACGTGATGAAGTGGAAGGGAGCCTACGTGACAACAGACAGACAAACAACTGTCAGCTGTCATTTGACTTTGTATAAAAACATAATCTTTGAAGTAACTTTCATTTGTATCGGCATTTCTCTGGCTAAATGTTCCCTCCTACGAGACTTTATCAACATTGACGTTGTTCCACCATCTTCAGGTAAATTGATATTGATTATGCATTACTTGTAAGTTTTACTTTGCAGTTTCCTGTGTCGCTGATTTTGCTGTGTCACTGTGTTCAAGTCTACTACCTAACACTGAGCATCTCTTCTTATCCCCTGTTTAATAATCTTAAATTACCCGTCTCTAGCGGTGCTATAACATCTGCTCCTGTAGTGATTGTCAAAGTAGCATTCAGGCACCACGATGGGTCCTTGAGGGCCTTCAGGAGGGTCCTTGGCAAAATTAGATTTCATCATTACATTCCCAGAAAGACAATTTCTTACTGTGGTTAACTTATCTGTCAGACCCGGCTGGCAGAAACAACCCAAACG
>NC_045740.1:33327062-33327287 GCF_008692095.1 Etheostoma spectabile | reverse complement strand
GTAGATCAACGAGAGTTTATTGACAATAGTCCGTGAACCAGATGACCCACCTAGGCTGAAGACAATCCGGAGGTGTGGAGTGATGATGGTCCGTAGGAGAAGTACTATGATGTGTAGACAAAGAGACAGACGTTACCAAACACGAAGACAGACACAAAGCAAAAAGACAACAAGCAAGAGTCAGATGAGGCGTCAAACACATACTGGGAAGACTAACGATCCGAC
>NC_045740.1:33324311-33327052 GCF_008692095.1 Etheostoma spectabile | reverse complement strand
TGTCAGGTCACGGTATAAGAGCTGGTGGTGATAATAAAAAAAAAAATAAGTAACATGTATTTGCAGAACTCTGCTGTATCAACTATAAGTTTACAGTACGACTATATGAAGTTTAGCCCATCGGGAGCTCTCTGGATAGACAGGTGCAGTGTAACCTGTGCTGATAAAATGATTATGTCTATGAAACATTTATAAGATTTATACACAGTAGGCCTACAATATGGCACCAGTCTTTATTCTGTATGGACCATAAAAATCAAACCTATTATGGGACAAAGGAAGCAGAGGTCCTTGTCAGGCTGAGCAAACGTTGTATCTGACTCCACCAATTGAGTATTCTTCTTGTTAATATCTAGTCACTGGATAGTTTGTCTCTGATTGCCAGACCTTCCTCCACAGAGCTGCAGAGGAGGGTCTGGCTAGTCCACACAGCATTCTGGGATGGAGGAAAAACGTGTTGGAAAAACTTGTTTTGGTGGAACATGTGTACGTTCAGAAGTAGTTTTAGTCGTCAACAGAAAACTCAGATTGGACAGATTGGTCTAGCTAGCTGTCTGGATTTACCCTGCAGAGATCTGAGGACCAGTATACCATAGTCTCAGATTGGACAGATAGTCTAGCTAGCTGTCTGGATTTACCCTGCAGAGATCTGAGGACCAGGTAACCATAGTCCTCAGATTGGACAGATAGTCTAGCTAGCTGTCTGGATTTACCTGCAGAGATCTGAGGACCAGGTAACCATAGTCCTCAGATTGGACAGATAGCTAGCTAGCTGTCTTGATTACCCTGCAGAGATCTGAGGACAGGTAACCATAGTCCTCAGATTGGACAGATAGTCTAGCTAGCTGTGGATTTACCCTGCAGAGATCTGAGGACCAGGTAACCATAGTCCTCAGATTGGACAGATAGTCTAGCTAGCTGTCTGGTTACCCTGCAGAGATCGAGGACCAGGTAACCATAGTCCTCAGATTGGACAGATAGTCTAGCTAGCTGTCGGATTACCCTGCAGAGGCCTGAGGACCAGGTAACCATAGCCTCAGATTGGACGATAGTCCAGCTAGCTGTCTGGATTTACCCTGCAGAGATCTGAGGACCAGGTAACTTAGTCCTCAGATTGGACAGATATAGCTAGCTGTCTGGATTTACCTGCAGAGGCTGAGGACAGGTAACCATAGTCCTCAGATTGGACAGATAGTCCCATGCTGTCTGGATTTACCCTGCAGAGATCTGAGGACAAGGTAACCATAGTCCTCAGATTGGCAGATAGTCTAGCTAGCGTCTGGATTTACCCTGCAGAGATGAGGCCAGGTAACCATAGTCCTCAGATTGGACAGATAGTTAGATGCTGTCTGGATTTACCCTGCAGAGATCTGAGGACCAGGTAACCATAGTCCTCAGATTGGACAGATAGTCTAGTAGCTGTCTGGATTTACCCTGCAGAGATCTGAGGACCAGGTAACCAGTCCTCAGATTGGACAGATAGTCCAGCTAGCTGTCTGGATTACCCTGCAGAGATCGAGGACCAGTAACCTAGTTAGTCCTCAGAAATCCACCAGAGGTTAGAACGCCAACACAGAGACAGAGGACGGGGATAATGGGACGAATATGAGGGACACCCTGCAGCAGTTCTGGCGACAGTGGAACAATCCTGGAAGTGGAACGTTGTGGATATAGACTACTGGATGATAATCCGGATGAGCTCAGGAGCAGGATGGCTTTTCAACAGGCCACTAAAGCTCCGTTTACACCAATAAAAACTATCCGGCGATGTCACGAAGGGTAGTGCAGCCGTGGGAGTGTCACATTATATCTTAGAAGTCGGTTTCTAATCTAAAACACACTTTCTGTTTCTCTCTTCCTACATTCCATGTCCTCTGCTTCTTTTCTCTAGTACCGATCCGCCCTTGTTCTGTCCTCCTGACTCCCCCCCACCCTTTTTTTTCACCATCATTTATCTCTCCATCTCTCACTCTCTTCTCCACCGCTCCGTCTGCTCACCTTCCATGATTCAGCTTCATTCCTTTCATTTAGGCTCGGTATTCTCGCTTTATTGCTCCCTCGTGCATTCTCTTTTTCGTCAATTCCCCCTTCAACTTTCTGTCTCGCCTTCCTATTTTGTCTTTTCTCTGCTTCACTGTCCCCTCTTCTTCTCTCCCTCTGTCCTCTCCTCCTCCTCCTCCTCACTCCTGCACCATAAAGTAGACGGCTGGATGATTCATCTCTCTCTCTGCCCCCAGACTGTTGTGATCCTTATTTTACTGCACAGTTAAAGCGGACTCCCACCCCCTTCCTCCTCTAACGTCTGTCTGTCCTCTGCAGCTATTGACACTTATCAACCAAACGCATCTACTATTAATACAGATAACAGCCCGGACTGGAAACAATAACCGAGCCTTTCGTCTGCCCTGGAATTATTGTTCCGCAGATACTTTACGTGGAATTTGAATACAGTCAGGACTTTACAGTGCTATTGATTTGACCTGGGGGGAGTTGTTGCAGCCATTTAGACTGGCCCTCTCGATGCATGTCGCTACGTACAGTCCAGCTGTCCTCTCCTGGACATTAGTCATCACCACGAGACAGGCTGATCCGTGTTTTACTGACATCTGTGTTTGCCGACTGATATCTTTAGTCTGATTGAACAAGCACATCTGACGGAGCATGTTGCTGCAGGGTTCAGGTTCCACTTGAACTATTAAGGTCGCCCATCTCGAGGGGCGGCACCAAGCGTGCATTTAAAA
>NC_045740.1:33324049-33324301 GCF_008692095.1 Etheostoma spectabile | reverse complement strand
CACGCAATTGGATAACACTACGACCAATCACAACAACACACTGAGTGATGTATCCAGAGCCCTGTACGCTTAGCTACCAGCGGAGCTAACTGGTAGATTAGACTGTCATCATCTGTTCAGCTCGGCGTGACAGCTCGGCTCTGGGCCCGCCCATATCAGATACATCAATGTGATTGGTGCAGCTCTCCTCTGGCCCCGCCCATATCAGATACACCTATGTGATTGGTGCAGCTCTCCTCTGGCTCCGCCTAT
>NC_045740.1:33322008-33324039 GCF_008692095.1 Etheostoma spectabile | reverse complement strand
CCTATGTGATTGGTGCAGCTCTCCTCTGGCTCCGCCTATATCAGATACACCGATATGATTGGTGCAGATCGCCGCATTTATATTTACCTTGTCTCACATTGCCAGACCTTCCGCCACTACGCTGTGGAGGAGGTTCTGACTAGTCCACACGGCATTCTGGGAGAAAAATGTGGTCTGGTTTATTGGCGTTTCTTTAAACCAATCACAATCGTCTTGGGGGGGGCTAAGCTCCGGATGGAGCCACGGTGCCTCTGCTAAATAACTTTGGGAAGGAACTTGTTTTGGTATGTTTTAAAAGTGGTTTTACTCGTGCAACAGAAAAGAAAGTGTATTTTCATATTCTCGTGTTTGTGCAAAACTAAAAACATCCCAGGCGTATGTGAGTCCTGAAGTTTAAACCAATATTAATCTTCTTACCTGACTTTGCATATTGCGAATTAAAATCGTGATTTGAAAGGATGCAATTAGCTAATCGGGATGAATCAAATGTGAATATTTAGTTAGATATTTGATGTACCATTTGGTTTAACATTTTTTATTCTTCTTTTCATTATTATATTTACTGTTTTTTTTCACAATAACAAAGCTGGAATAAAACTGAGCCATAACAGAAATGTCAGATTTTACAGGAAAGTACCAATATTTTTTTATTGGAATTGATATTATCATATCTTTAGCTTTTGAGATAAATGTTCTGTGTTTGACTGTTCAATGTTCCATGGTTATTAAAAGAAAAACTTAATGCTGGTAATTCATATCTACGCAAAGGAATACAGAGCAGTTTTGATGGTGTCTCGTGTTACGATGCTCCAAGACATGTTTTATTTGTTACACAGTAAATATTGAACATTAGCTATACATGACAAAATTGAATTGAATTGTAATTGCAATATCTGGCAGAAAAACCACAATTAGATTTCAGTAGCTCTCCTCCGGCTGCAGAAAAGACACAAAAATGACCAATCTGCACGATCATTTCATAGCCAGTGTAGCTGTGCTTTTTAAGTGTCGTTGCTGGTCTCAGTCTTCATCAGTGGACAGCGGTTATGTGGGCGCTGCGTCAGGGTCTCAGGCTGCCAACGATCGATGAAATATGCATTGGCCTGAGATTGAGTAGAGTGACCTCGCCTGAGCAGTGTGTGTGTGAGTGTGTGTCGTCTGTGCAGGGGTTGACAAGACTAAGCCTCCATGGGACTGTTTAATAGCACTTTGGCTCAGAGTGTGTGACGGCTCCATCTCCATCAGTTGTTTTTGCATAGTCATGCAAGGTGTGTGTGGGTGTGTACATGATGTGCGAGTGTGTATGTTTCCTGTGTGTTTTCAGGGTATTCCTCCCACAGACAGGTGTGATGGCGATCAGATTAACTGTAGGTTTGAATGGGAGCTTCTGTGCATAAGATACAAATTCTTTGCAAGCACATAACTTATGTTTCAAAGAGACTTTAACAAACAAATCTATTCTTAATAAATGCATGATTGTGTTTTTCTAGAATACACACAGGCAAATAAACTCTCAGTTTTTAGAGCAAGTGTATTGTGTTTTAGTTGACTTCATCACTAGAGTTCTACGACCAAAGTCAGATATGCCTATATACATATACAATATATACATATACATATAGTCACATTGGGTAGAAACACCACACATGCAACTGCAAGAGAAGAATGAGTCATGATTCCAAGGGTAGACTGTAAAAACAATAGACTCCTTGGTTTGTGGACAGCCGTTTTGAACCCTCGAGTTTGGCTGACGCCATCTTGGTTTTTTGAAACTGGATGTGACCATTTTTGTTGGAGAAGGTGGAGCCAGTGTTGGAGGATTTTACTTAAGTAAAAGAACTAATAGCACACTGTAAAAGTCCTCTCTTTATAGGTAAAGTCCTGCATTAAAAATGTTTCTTAAGTAAAATTATTTAAACATCATTAGGAAAATGTACTTAAAGTATTAAATGTAAATAAAAATCCTCCCATTGTAGAGAGAGTAAGAGATCCAACCAGCTGCGTGTTTAATGACATCATCATCTCAGCTGG
>NC_045740.1:33321865-33321998 GCF_008692095.1 Etheostoma spectabile | reverse complement strand
GTTATATTGTTGCTAGGTTACTTTATAATTAAACATCAGATTTATAAACTGTTTAGTGTGCAGAAATCTTAATGTTGAAAGTAACTAGTAACTAAAGTACCTAGTAACTAAAGCTGTCAGATGAATGTAGTGG
>NC_045740.1:33320568-33321855 GCF_008692095.1 Etheostoma spectabile | reverse complement strand
GTAACTAGTAACTAAAGTACCTAGTAACTAAAGCTGTCAGATGAATGGAGAGGAGTAACTAAGTAGAATATTCCTCTCTAAAATGTAGCGGAGTAGAAGAAAAGACTCAAGTAAAGTACAAGTACCTCAACATTTGGAGTTAATACAGTACTTAAGGACATACACTTACATTCCACCAATGGGCAGAGCGGGGGAGGAGGACGCGGCCGAGCCAGTGTTGTTTCTGTTTGTAATTTTGCTAAATGCTAAAGAGGGAAAGCTGCAGATTTTAAGAGACTTTTTATCATCATATCAGCATTAGGCAATTATTACTCAAACATGTAATTGATAGTAGATTTGTGATGAAGATGCATCATTGTTAATAACAATTGCATCATTGAGTTTGAATTAGTTTTACCATCATTGGCTGTTTCTGTTGATAAAGTGAATATCCAATTTGAATAGATACACTGAAGGTAATATCTAAATTCTTGATTACCTCTTTTGTGATGAGTGCAGGAATCTTTTCATATTCCCCAAAGCTTGTTCCACTCGGGGCAAGACTGGGACAGCCCCCTTCTGACAGAGAAGTTCTCAAGGATCCATCTGCTGTTTGAAAAAGAGATATGACAATTTGTTATTTTTTCTTCAAGTAGTTGTGCTCATCTCCTTTAGTGACTCTAGACATTTGAAATGTGTCTAAATGATCATGTAAGGGTAAAACATTAAATGTCATGCGCTGTCAGGGTCTCCCAGTCTAGTCGTACATACATACTTTTGCGTACATATTACCTTTGTTTTTCTACAGTGTATGAAAAATCATCTGGAGTTAAATACTAACAAACATTTGCATAAAGCAAGCTTGTTTGGCAGCTTCCATGTTGACGTGAGCATTTAGAACAGATAAAAAATGTGCACTGAATTTGCGAGTGCTAGCTATTACACGTTTTCTGGAATGTTATGTTTAAATAGGCAAGTCTAAGTTATTTATAATAAATCTCACTTTTGGTGAATTTAAGAGAAGTCTAGACACAAATAGCCAAATTGTAGTGACATTTCTTTCACTAGTCTGAAAGAAGACATGTTATGGAAGCTAGACCTGAAGATTTAAAAAGATTGTTGCCTGTAGTGTCTGATGAAATGTGACCAATCAGGCGTGGAGCTGCTGCTCATGTGATCCTGACAGAACGCGTGATTTAGTGAGACGTTGCGCTCCCAGTGATGAGTGATGAGCCAGCTACAGGAAAATGCAAAGTGAAAGCCGACCATCTGATTTAAGTCATTGTTCCGCTTTGATCCCCAGTCCCC
>NC_045740.1:33306685-33320558 GCF_008692095.1 Etheostoma spectabile | reverse complement strand
GCTCGCTGAATGCTAATTACTGTATCACAGCGCAGCGCTGCTTTTCTCTGCATCTTTGATTCACTGATGTTTTCCATCACTAAAACATCACAGAGGGTTTACTGAAAACAGGATAACACAACATGCAGTTTAGCTCAAGAGTGTGCTCTCAAATATATGCAGCACCTGCAGTGAAATGAGCTGGGCTTTTGAATTTATGCATTCTATAATTTGAATATTTTGTTGTCTTACTGCAGTAAAAGTATTCCAGCTGCTCAAGGGGTGTGGTTGGTACTTTGCAACTTAACAAATGATTGCCATATACATCCTGATTGGGTTGCACTCATTATTCATTACTCCATTACTACTGTTGTGTGTAAAGTCTTATTAAACTAAGGCTATATTTATATTTCTATGTTTTGGTTTGAAAACAAATATCTTTTTGCTACATATCCCCCTCTCATTCCCCCTGCTCTGGTGTTTCCTCCTCTCATTCCCCCTGCTCTGGCGGTTCCCCTCATTCCCCCTGCTCTGGTGTTTCCTCCTCTCATTCCCCTGCTCTGGTTTCCTCTCCATCCCCCTGCTCTGGCATTTCCCCTCTCATTCCCCCTGCTCTAGTGTTTCCCCCCCTTGCATTCCCCTGCTCTGGTGTTTCCCCCTCTCTTTCCCCCTGCTCTGGCGTGTTCCCCCTCATTCCCCCTGCTCTGGTGTTTCCCGTCTCATTCCCCCTGCTCTGGTGTTTCCCGCTCTCTTTCCCCCTGCTCTGGTGTTTCCCGTCTCTTTCCCCCTGCTCTGGTGTTTCCCAGTCTCATTCTTCCTGCTCTGGTGTTTCCCTCTCTTTCCCCCTGCTCTGTGTTTCCCCTCTCTTCCCCCTGCTCTGGCGTGTTCCCCTCTCATTCCCCCTGCTCTGGTGTTTCCCAGTCTCATTCCCCCTGCTCTGGTGTTTCCCAGTCTCATTCTTCCTGCTCTGGTGTTTCACAGTCTCATTCTTCCTGCTCTGGTGTTTTACAGTCTCATTCTTCCTGCTCTGGTGTTTCCCAGTCTCATTCTTCCTGCTCTGGTGTTTCCCAGTCTCATTCCCCCTGGTCTGGTGTTTCCCGCTCTCTTTCCCCCTGCTCTGCTGTTTCCCCCTCTCATTCTTCCTGCTCTAGTGTTTCCTAGTCTCAGTCTTCCTGCTCTGGTGTTTCCCAGTCTCATTCTTCCTGCTCTGGTGTTTCCCAGTCTCATTCTTCCTGCTCTGGCGTTTCCGAGACATTTGAAAACACTTCTTACCCGTTTTGGTTTGGAATCTGCGGGTTGTGTTGCCGTCTCAACGGCTGCAAACGGAGACCTTTAGAGACACTGACGCCAACGTTTTGCCTTCTGATTGTGTCATGACGTCTCGTTCTCTGAGACTAAAGCTACCAATGTCACCATTAGGGATCAAGCGGTACTGCTTGTGAATCCGGCAGCAACAAAACAAGTTATAATGTAAGTTAATAGGACAATTGACCAACTTGTATTTACCTTCATAAAAGTGCTCGTTTTGCCGCTGACAGACTCAGATTAATATTCTAAGTGTCTGACAACATTATGGAAAAGCATTTCTAAAGAGGTCAACCTTTCTGTAAAATAGTAAAAACTGTTTTTTAAACATAAAAACATCCGCGAAATTACGTTCGCTAAAGCCACCAGACTCCATGTAAATAAACAGTCATTTTAGCGCTGTAAAATACACCTCATTTAAAGTCAACAGAAACAAAAACTATGAAAAGCCGCTTTGGATCGTCTTTCTACTTTTTCAACCATCACAACTCTAGTTTAGGCCAATAAACACATTGTTTTTTTTCCGATTTACAATATATTGGCTCTATACACGCTAAAAGTACTGTTTTTTTTAAATGGAGTCTGGTTCAGTGTTAGCGATCTCAGAGCTGTTTCTGGTTAAGCAGAAAGAGGTTTTAAAGGTCTAACTCTGTAGGAATGTCATGTTGTTAGACAATTTGAATAATAATCTGAGACGGTCTGTGGTTAAAAGAGAACTTTTAGTGGACCACATTGACACTGAACATCTGCCCCATAGGATTCCATTGCAGCCCGGTCATTGTCTGCCGGTTACAGTGTTCACACATAATACTGGACCAGTGTCAAAGATTTTTGTTCCTATCAGTCACTTACACACAAAAACACAGGAAAATAGGTTCCAGGACTAATAAAACTGTAGTAACCATTTATTTGACTTCATGCAAAAGACAAGAGAACTTAGTTTAGCAGGATGTGTAAGCAAAATAAAACCAAGAATTCAATAACAGTGTAATTTTGTCTGTCACAGTATCCACTCCATCCACTGGTCTTTTGAAAAGATCAAGATTGCATGAGGTAACATTTTCATTTTAAAACCCTCTCATTTTATTACCCTCAATAACACAGCTCGATGTAGAAAAAGCTGAAACGGGTCTCTTCTGTGTCATTGTGTGTAAAGCATCCCATGGCTGTGGGTCATACACAGTGCTGTGTGCAGTCTGCTGATGTCACCTGCCGTCCACAGTGATGACAGTCAAGACAAATATGAGCGAATATGCACAGTGTTTGGTGCGTAATCATAAACCATAAAACCCATTTTTATACACTTGCTTTTATGTGATGTCATCTTTTTTATCTTCTTCTTAGCCTATCACCTGTCCATTTCATTTATTTATTTGTTGTTTTTCTCCCTTTTAAAGGCGTCCCATTGTCTAATTTCACTATTACAATGATGTGTATATATGTGTGTGTATTGATCTGTACTAGTTTTATTCTGTCAACGCACTTTGTAAACTGTATTTAAAGGTGCTATACAAATAAAGTTATTATTTTTACCGGCCCAAGTCGCGTTAATACACGCACGCTTGTGCGCTCGCAAAACACACACTCATCCACATCCGCACCATCTCATATAGGCACCACTATAATTAACTTATGATCCAGTCCTATGATTTATTTTTGTCCCTATCTGACCTTATGCACTTCTCTATATGGCAAATGAAAAGTCCTTAAGGATTGGTGGGGCTTGGCTGAGTCGAATGCACACACACACACGCACACACACACACACACACACACCTCCCTGACTGCACAGCTAGAGTCCTGCTGGACCACGTATCATAACCCTTCATTTCTCCTCAGATGCCTGAACTTTCTCACCTTCCTTCTGCAATTCTTTTTCACTCATTTCCTCCATCTCTCGCTCCGCACGTCCCTATGGAGAATCTGAAAATAGCAACCATGGGAAAAGTGGGTCAGGTGCCATGTACGGGGGGGGGGTCTGTGTCTATAGTAAATTGGTCTGTGTGTGTAACCCAACAAATTGTCAAAGTGCTGTGCATCTGTATCTCCGATTCTTCAGATTATACAGGCTGTTGAACATTCCTTAGACAAACAGCTGATTGTGTTTGCAGACTGTTAGAGCACTTGAATCGTGAAATAAGCTCCACATATCTAACACACTACAAGTTTGCACATTTTTTCAGTCGTACATTTTTCCTTTTCTCATTAAAATAAACAATAAAAACAAAAGACAAAAGACAAACAACTATTAATTTAATATGGAATCCTTCAGTCTACAGAATGTCTAAAAAAAGAAAACGCAAGTAAGTCAAAGCTACTCTAAGTCAGACCAGTGGTGGAGTCCCGATCTCGGACTTGAGTCCAGGACTCAAGTCATGAACACGTTGACCGAGATTGCAGAGACAGTGGCATGGTGCTGGCCTAAATGTTGGAGAAGTCAGCGTTTGACCAGGAGGTCATGGGTTCCATACCCAGACCGACAGGATACATCATGGGGGGGAAGTGAGAGAACGCTTGTCTTTCCCTCATTACCTCCTCTCTGTCTCAAAGGAAACCCCTCTGGGGTTATATACAGTACATGTAAATCTCCTTGTACCACCACATGAATGTGGCACATATAAGATCACCGTCCCTCCAGAATAGATGCTATAATCCTATTTACCTCCTCTAAAATCTTTAATCTAATCAGACAAAACCAAAAAGTTGTGATGTAAGACACTTATGTGTATTAGGGCGTCATGGGAACAAGGTCAAAAACAAAATTATTTTTTTTGAGAGCTTGTTGGCACTATTACTTAGCAAGTAAGTACAGTATGTAATAGTGCTGGGCGGTATGACCAAACATTCATAATTTGTAGGGTACACAGTTAACAGGGCTCCCATTTTCAATTCACTCGCAGATTACTTCGGCATATATGAAAAATATATAAACCGCCCAGCACAGTGAACATACATTAGGACTCAAACTTAGGTAATCGAGGCATAACACTATCCCAGTCTGAGTCTCCTTTATCACACTGCAGCTTGTTTTCAGCTGTGCCAACCTGGCTCATGTGGCCCAGTGGTTGATCTAATTATCTGTTGTGCGTTATATTAATGGGTCCCCCCCCAAACAGCACAGGAGGGGGCAACTGACACGGCTCCAACATTGTAAAACAACCCAGGTTTAGCGTGTAAAAATGTGTGAGAGAGGAGAAAAGTGGACAAACAAAAATGTCGTCTGTCCATAATGACACATTGAAGTCATATTGGCAGGTCAACATCATTTCTCTGTCATAAATTATGTGATGTGACAACGATATGGATAAGATTTGGTTTAGGCACAAAAACAACTTGGTGAGGTGGAAGTACTTTGGGTTACGATGACTACTACGTTAATGTTAGGTGAGTTTCATTGTCATGGTCGAAATAATTATCACAGGGTTATGGAACAATCGTGGTCTTCCTTTAAAGTCTACACGACTGTCTGTTGAACTGGGAGAGGAACCATAGACTACAAATAATGGATGAAGCTTCCCAGACTGCAAACTGAGGCTAATGCATTCGAACCCTCCACCCAGCTCTGCAAGGAAAAATTGTCCGTGGAAATGTAATTGTATAGTTAAAATATGAACCTGACATGGAAATTTCAACCTGTTGTTTAAAGTTTGGATGTTCCAAGACATAACAGTATTCTGTCAGTGTTACAGGAAATCTTAAGTATAACTACTGTATAAACTGACATGTATGATGCCCTGTAAAACCTAAAAAAGTAGCTGTAAAATGCTAAATGCAAACACACACACACACAGGTCTTAAAGCACACACACACACACACACACACACACCACATTGAACGGCAATAGTTTCCATTTAAATGCATTTGCTGTTCTAGTGACTTGTTTCACTTTACTATGTTGTACTGCCTGTGTCTCAAATCATTGTGCCGACCTTTATAACCTGCTTCACTTAACTTTGTGGTCGTATGAGGTGCAGCAGCTAGAGTCATTACTGGTTCAACAGTTTTCTCTGAATATTGTGAAAAGGATTCAATGCCTCAATCCGTAGTGAAGTCTTTAAAGTTATTGTTCACAGTGGATCCAGGGCCTGTTAGCGTGGAGCTGTTTTTAAAGTCACAATGAAGACGCAATGAATGAACGAATTGTAGGAGACTCGACGGGGTCCGTTTCATCCTAGTTTGTCATTAGACGGGATCCAGGGGCCCTGATGAGAAACAGCGACCCGTTAAGTTGTCTGCTGATGGGTCATTCATCACCACGGCGCCTAGACTTTAAATCACTTGAGAAGATAAATGTGACATCATTTAAATCTTAAACACATTTCTTTGACCTTTGAAAAACATGAAAGAAAATGCCATGCACCCCATGCTTAGAATATGCTTTGTAATGATGTGATAGGCTGTCAACGGGTTGCAAGTACAGATGATGAAGCTGATACTTATTTAATTCAGATGTACTTTGCATGTATTTGATTTTCCTCTGTTCTCTGCTGTTCTTCCTAGGATTCAAGTGTCCTGTCTGCTCCAAGTCTGTGGCGTCCAATGAAATGGAAGTCCACTTCATCATGTGTCTAAGCAAGCCTCGCCTGTCCTACAATGGTAACGAACGCCTTTATCTCTTTCTCTTTTAACTTTGTCTTTATACGACAGGAGGCCAGCTCAGGTACAGAAGCTAAAGAACTGATAATGGCCCTGGGTTTTCCTTTGGTAGTTTACTTTTTCATATTTATTGGTCTTCCAGAGGTTGTCCTGACACTTCTGCCGGGCTGATAAATATTCATGACAAGTTGGGTAGGTCCTTCTAAAACATGAGGAATATGAAAATATTTAAAAAATCATAGAATGAGGATACACAACCTGACATATTCAGTCATGCACTCTCCAAAATACCAACTCGACTAAGGCTGTGAAGACCCCTCGCTGTAACATGGAACTTCTTCAGTGTCACAAGATGCTGCTGTTCCCATCTGAGGCCCCTGAGTCTGTGTGTCTTTAAAACTACAGGTTAAACCAGGCAGTAGCCAGCACTACAGTGTACAGTACAGGGAGTCCAGTAGTGACAGAGGTAGCAATAAATATTCATTTGGTATGGTTCAAATGAACTCTGGTGTGGTTGGTTGGTTCATTGTCAATCAAGCTATGGTGCGGACCCCACGACTGGACCCAGAGCTCCAGAATAGGTGGTCTTGTTTCCATCCCGACTAATAATGTTGATCAATTGTTAAGTCTGCTGCTGCAGTCTATAACACATGTGAAGATAAGTAAACTTAAGGCTGTTAGTCACCGTGGGTCCATGCAGCACGTGACTAAAGTCTACAACTCTTGGTTTTTTGTCACATTTCATTATGAATAAATTTCTATTTTGGGATGTGATATAGAGTCAAAATGCAGCTCTACTTTTATAACTGCTCTTCATTTCAATTTTTGGGTGGTGATGGCTCAGTGGATAGGACACATACCTTTGGTTTGGGAGGTCTGGGTTTGATTCCCACTGCAATACATTAACCAATGTGTCCTTGAGCAAGACACTTTACCCCTAGTTGCTCCAAGGAATTGGTGCAGCAATGGCGAGAAAAACCTTTTGTTTAACAGACAAAAACCTCAGACAGACACTGACTCTTGGTGGGCGGTCATCCAACGCTGCCGGTTGGGACACAGAGACACAGATACAGATATACAGAAATATGATTCATAAGACCTATAGCAGTTGGTATGATGAGCTCAGTGTGTCAGAGGCACACCTGAGCCAGCCTACAAAGGCTTGCTCTTAATTGTTTTCCTTTATGTAATTCTAAATTGAATATCACCACTACTTGTAATGTACTGGTGATTGAAGTAATGTCTTCAATTGTCTTATTATGACATTTGAGTACTTGGCCATTTTAACCAAATAAAACAATAATTTTTTCATTGGCTCCTGCTGTGTTGCTACTGTAGCAGCATTATCAAAACCTTGTGGGAGATGTGCCGTGGTTGAAGTCTAACAGAAATGGTCATTTATTTGAATCTGGTTGAAATGGTTAGGTGTTTAAAATGCATTGTCTAGCTTCAGAAGCAATGGTTTACCAAAAGTCGCAATGGACCGATGATTATTGTGTCCATGTTTTAATTGCTTATTTATTACATTCTCCAATGGAATACTCTACAGAACCATAGATCTATAGAACAAATACAATCACTGGATTGATGACACACAGACATCACAGATGAAAACCACCTAAAGGAACCTAAACTGCTAGTTCAGCCAGACGTTTGCCTCCATAAATCCATGGCAATTAGTGAAAATATAGAGATCATCAAAAGAAACCCAGCTGCTAGTTTTCAGGCCGGAGAAACAGAAGAATGATCCAACAAATAGTGCAAGGAGTGCAACTAATCCAACCATTGCTTTCTAACCTTTAACATTGTATTCAATATAATTTGTCAAATGGATCAGATGAGATGGACTTTAATATGCTGACCCTTCTTCTATTATTACACATTACTTGTCGAAAGGCTGAATTCAGATGCTTGTGGTATACTTTTGTAAAATAATATTGAAATGTAGTTTAGTGTGTCGTCAAACAAAGAGAGATAACCTTGGTCTCACGGGGTTTTAACGTAACGTCTGCTGTGGGAGCCGGCCATGTCAGGGGCTTTTTTAGTTTTATTGACCGTCTGTGTAGAAGCAGAGCTGCTCCATGTTTCTCTGTTAGCTCATCCCTCACTGTCCATCCATGCTGTCCCTCTCTCCTTTCTCCCGCTTATTCAACCATCAGTTGGCCGTGTTCGTGACCACGGATCTATTGCTCCACGGACTGTGGAGTTGGGCCACAGACTGAAGAAAATGACACCACCCAAACTAGCAGCCATCTGACCGCCGGTGACATGTTGCTGATTGTAACACTAGATTAGTTTATTAAAGATGCTAGAAAAGGACACAGGACAGAAAATAAGCACAGCATGTTTAACTATATACAGTGGGGCTTGAAAGTTTGGGCACCCCGGGTAAAAGAAATTATTAATGTGCATAAAGAAGCCAAGAAAAGATGGAAAAATCTCCAAAAGGCATCAAATGACAGATTAGACATTTGTGTAATATGTCACAAAAAGTAAGATTTACGCTTTCAAAATTACAGAGAACAAAAAAATGGTGGCTGCAAAGGTTTGGGCACCCTGCAGAGTTACTACCTTGTACTACTTTATGCACATTAATACACATTTTTACCTGGGGTGCCCAAACTTTCGAGCCCCACTGTATTATAGCCCAAAATCCCAACAGAAATTATTGCATTCTCATGTCGCTGCGATTCGATTTCAAGCTGTAGTGTGTAACGTTTTTGATATTAATCAACGTCATTGCCAGATGAGTTGTCCAAAGCTAAGTAAGACTCTCACTCCACACAACTGTCTCTGGATGTCTCCGTCGGACTGAGTTCAGAAGATCGTGGCGTCCGGTGCAGAAGCTCGAGTGAAGATAATGACCTCTTCTGAAGAGTCCATCATGTTCTTTTAAGCCTCCGTGTCCGTGATCACGAAGGCTTGTATCATGTGGACGCTCCAACAAATTTTGTTTTCATTACTTAGACTTCCTCATGGCGCCGACAGAGACTACACTCTATGTCTTAACCGGACATTTGTCTCCCCTGGGAGGGACGCTTGTGTTAGTGTGATGTCACGGCGATTCGGCCCTATATGATCCAAAGGGTTAAATACCACCAGTAAAACCAGGCGGGGCAATGTGAGTTGTTGCTTACTTAGCCAAGGCTCGTTCTAACATCATTCATGTTTATTGTTACTCTGTGTCCACATACCCAAGAATATTAGGAATGGAATAAAAAAATGGACATAAAGAGCAAAAGGAGCCAGGAACACTGCTGCAGACACACCGTCTACCTTCCGCTCCCTGTGTAGGCTGCTGGTTAAATGTTGGCCTGGGCTGCCACTCCTGGTTGCTTGGAGACACATGATTGACAGTAGTCATCCCTGTTTATTGCCCCTAGCAACTTTTTGACATTTACACTAATTGACATTCACTTGTTTGACTCAAGAATGTGTTTGTCTGATCTGGAGCCTGAATGTCACCTTGTAGAGGTGTGTGTGTGTGTGTGTGTGTGTGTGTGTGTGTGTGTGTGTGTGTGTGTGTGTGTGTGTGTGTGTGCGTGTGCGTGTGCAGTGTTGCTGTGTTTCTCATGATAATGATGATGGGACCACACTAAATCCTGAATAAATCCTCTAATAAATGACGTTTTACAGCTCCACAAATAGCATTCAACCAGACCAAACACCAGTGCAGAAAAAAAGCAGAATGTAAGCCTGCAGCTGGATTCAGACTGGAGGGAAAGATTGAGTGACAGAGACAGAGAGAGGAGAGTGAAACTGTCTCAGGGAAGAGGGGATCTAGAGTGATGGAGTACCCTGATGGCTGATAACGGATGAGAGGAGAGAGGGTAAAAGGAGAAAGACTCCCATCATTCCTCTCCTTTTTTCTACAGCTCTGTCTGTCCTGTCACTCTTTATTTCCAGCAAATTACTCTCTCTCTCTCTCTCTCTCTCTCTCTTCTCCCTCCGTCCCTCTCTCCTCTGTGAGTCCATCTGTCTGTCAGGCTCTGTTCCCTCTGTGTATTCTCTAGTCTTTTTTTCCCTCCCTCTCCCTCTCTTTCTGGGGTTTTTGAGACCCATAAAACATGCCGAACTGCAGCTTATCTTGTTTCCCAGCATGCTCAGGGGTATTGTCAATCACCTGGGCCCACTAACTACCGCACATCAGCATATCTCGGAGCAAGGTCATCACATGTTTGCTGTACAACAGACGCAGGAATCTAATCAGACTATTAAAGGACTACACTGACTTTGTGGGAGACTTCTCTGAATATGTAATTATTAGCGGCGGAGAGGGAAAACTTGCATGAGAAGGGTAATCCAAGACCGGGAATGAGGAACTTCATTTTTGAGTTTAATTTGATTTATCACATGCTTATGCAGCTGCTAGCAGGGCGCTTTTTGACAACCCGTCCTGTTGTTGCGTTCATGTTAGTTAAACTAAAAAGTTAGATAACATTTTTGGTTTTGAGTCAGTCATATAGTAACTATAGAAAGAAGGTTATTTATGATTCGTATACAGTATATAAATAATATATACAGTATATCTATATATATATAAAGTTATATTGTTTATTGATCCCCAGTGGGTAAACAATTTACACTCTGCTATGTTAGTAATCACTACACACTGAATACACACACATGCTCAGGACCTATTCATGCACAAATGGAGAGATGTCAGAGTGGGTGGGCTGCCAGCTGGACTGGGGGGGGGGGGGGGGATTACGGTGCCCAGGAGGTGAAGTGGCATCTCTCCACCATACGTTAGTCCGTATGGGGCCATGAATCAGCAACCCTCCGATTCCTGACCCAACTCCCTATGGACTGAGCTACTGCCCCCCCCCCAGCTGGCTAAGTCAGCTGTATTGAGTGTCATCAGTCTTGGAAATTGTCTATTGTGGTTACACTAGGGGTATGACATTAGGAGACATTAGCAGTACAGGCATATATATATATATTTTTTTTTCTAGTTAGTTTTTTAAAATGATATCAGATTAGTAAACATAATGTGCCTTTGGATGATTGAATGAATGGTTGGTGATAATGGGTAATGTAGATATTGCATTAAAGATCAGCCCCCCCCACTCAGATCAGCTGGTATTCTGTCTATAATGGAGAGTATGGAAATTTTTAAGTGACCCCAAACTTTGGACCGGTAGTGTATCACTATACCCATTATCACCAACCAATATCATCAACTAATCAAAGGCACATTATGTTTACTAATAGGATATCATTTTAAAAAACTAACTAGAAAAAACACTGGAAACCTATTTGCAAGATGTCAGCACATAATGTAATCTGAAAACTGCTGCCCTGGTTAAAAAAACAAGGCAACTGATCTCAGCTGGTATTCTGTTTATAATGGAGTGCATGGAAATTTTAAGTGACCACAAACTTTTGACCGGTAGTGTATATATATATATATATATATATATATATATATATATATATATATATATGCCCCTGTGTATATATATGACACAGGGGCAGAGCTGTGATCCAGTGTTCAGCATGTTTGTGAATATTTATACATATATAAAGTTAAAAATGTGTAAACAAGTTCAGATTTTTGGTCTAAAAGTACACATATTTCTGTAGGAGTATGTATATATATTTATTGGAAAAAGTTTGGAAAATGAAAATCTGCATATATGGAATTAAAGTCTGTATATATTGAATTAAAATGTCAATATAGAGGTATAGGGAAATAAAACAAGAGTTAAATAGAAACACGTTTAAAACCCAGAGAATAAAGGTGGATCTTAAGGTTCATCTAAAGCATCCACAAACTCAGCCATGGACTCGGGCAAACTATTGCAGCGCCGAGGAGCCCTGTCCCACAACAGGGGACAGTCAACATGCCCCAGTGGGCTGATCTGAGGGGTCTGTTGGTCCTGTAAGGGGTGAGAAGTTCTGATATACTGTATAAACATGGACTACTGGAGAGACCATGGAGAGGGTGTCCTGAAATGAACAGGGAGCCAGTGGGAGCGTTCAAGGACAAGGATGATGTGGTCTCGTTTCTCTGTCCTTGACAACCAAAGAGCGGCTGCTTTTCAAACTAAATGGAAGCCCGGGACATGCAGAGGACGAGTCCAGCCTGGGTGACATGTCAAGTCAGTGTAGCATCAAAATGACTTTGAAGCTGTTTTAAGGTAAAAGTGCTGCATAATGTTGCTTTCAGGTGTGGTTAAACACCACAAACAGCACATTTACCAAAGTTGGACACGCTGAAAGACATTTTCCCTTAACATTTTTCCCACACCAATAACAACCAGGTGAAAAAATGACTCCAATTTGATGCTAAGTGCCTCATCTCTGCTGCTCTGAATGAGCAGAAACTCAGAACGTGCAGTTTTAGTTCTTTAAATGTATAAAATCAACTAAAAACACATGTTTAACTACTTGTCTACACTCCATGAGCCCATATGAGCTGACCACGGGATCTTTTCTGGGCTTTGACTTTGCATGATGATATTTTAATGTCCTCCTAAATATAGCCCCTTGCACAGAGAGAGGGAGGTGGGGGCACATACACACATAGAAGTTGGAAAGGTGGTACAGTATGGAGACCCAGAAAGCAGGAGCATTTGTGTGTGTGTGACAGAGAGAGAGAGAGAGAGATGAGGGACATACTCTTGCAGCCACCAGTCCCCATAGGACACAGAAAAAGAGACAAGAAGGAAGGACTGCGTGCTGTGAATCAGAGAAGCGAAGAGCGACTCCTCTAACTGCTAATTGATGCGGAGGTGTTGGATGCCAAGTGTCTGTTGGCGAGCCAGCAACCGGGAGAGACAGCTGAAAGTCAAGAGGGAGGGGGGGCAGGTGAGGAGGGGGCCGATGATTGAGAGACCTGGCAAAGTCTGGCCCACCTGAAAGCACACATGCAGAGCTTTGCATTCAGGGTTCTCCACGGTCTTAAAAAGTCAAACATTTTAGACCTTCAAAATTCTTAAATTTCCCAAATTCTAGTGTTTTTTACTAGTTTTAAACAGGCCTTAATTTCCCTACGTCCATGTTACGCTACCTCTAATGCTCATTGGAATGCTTTTTTTAGGATGCCCTTCTCTCGATAGTCCAAATATGATAATTAAACTACTTTTTGACTGAACTATCTGTTTGTGAGCTCCATTTTGTTGTCGGCCTTGAGCCAGACGTTGACAACGACAACACAAAGAAAAAGTAAGGGGACGGACATCTGGCTGAAAACGAGGGACATGTGGAACAATGCCATAAATGAAACATTGTCGATATAGACTACCCATTCACATACAGCGATGGTGGCGGGCCGCCGGGCCGCTGGGCCCGTAGGCTCGCCGCTGCTCCTCAGTCAGACGTGAGAGAGAGAGAGAGAGAGAGAGCGAGAGAGAGAAAAAGACCTCGTGCTCGCCACCAATACCGGCGTCTCTCTTCTACAGAAAGCCGCTAGGTTTGTCTCTAGTCACTTTTTCAAACTCGCCCCTGCTGCTGTATAGAGGCTCTTCATTGGTAGTGGAGACAGTGAACCTGTGAGCCATCTAGTTATGTAGCAACTCCTATACATGCATAGTGTATATGTATTTAAAATATTCAATATTCAGTCTGTTTTACTTATTCATTGTGTGCTCGTAGCCTAAGGGTCATGATCAACACCTGGCAGCGTTTTGGTTCCAAAAAGCAGCCGAGAGCGTCTTTTTTTGCCATAACAGCTAATGCTACAGCAGGCTATCCAAAAGATAAAAACAAAGCGATCTAGAGACTGAATGAGAAAGGAGCGGTGCTAATGCTAACGTTAGATAAAACAAACCGAGTTCCCTGAACTGGGAGCACCCGCTCATATCATAGAACTCGCTGTTCATCGCATTAGCAAATGTCTATCTATGGGTACCTTCTCCATTTTTTCTTGTTGTTATGGAAAAGACAGTCTTGTTACTCAGGTTTCCATTGGTTAACTGTGAAAAAAACAAGTGTGAACTATCTATCCATCTATCTATCTATCTATCTATCTATCTATCTATCTATCTA
>NC_045740.1:33294839-33306675 GCF_008692095.1 Etheostoma spectabile | reverse complement strand
TATCTATCTATCTATCTATCTATCTATCTATCTATCTATCTATCTGTCCATTTGTCCATCCAGCTACTGATTTACTGCTTTGACCTTTTTTGTTTTTCATGGTTCCCAGAAGATGAAACCTAATGACCTTCTGTCCTTTCCTCAAAATTAGTAGTGCACAGAAATTAAAATGGCGAGTTCTTTAGTGTAATACAGTATGTTGTACTGCAATGACCTAGTTTAAGCTCCACGAAACTGGATATTGGGTCAGATGCAGGCACACGAGGGGTTAAAAGCTCCCAAATGCAGCTTTAAGAGCATAGAAAGTCTTAACGTATAAAATATAATCAGCTGAAACTCGCTGGGAGTCCAGCGGAGAGGAGGCGATGTGCTCCAGTTCCCAGCAGATGGGAGAGTCTGGGACTAGGATGAGTTCAGGCTCCAGCTCCGGGTGACCTCATTTTTTAAAACCATTTCACAGGTGAAGGAAACAAGATTGAACAACACTCTTCACTTGATTATAAGAGCTTGGGTTAGATGTTGCCTTTGGATTTAATACACTCTGCACTCACAGTCAAATGCAGACTTTAGGGGAGCTGATTAATCTCCGAGGGTTTTCTGCTTGGATTTATATGCTCAGGTAATTTGGGGAAGAGGAGGAGGAGAGCTGATGTGTTGTTATCACACAGTGCGTGTAGGATCCTGTGATTTAATCACTCTGTCAGAGAGATGCTGGCTGTTTTGTAGGAGGGTAAAAGAGGGTGGAGAGACGTGCCAATGTGAACAATGGAAGAAGGGATAAGGGGTCAGAAGAAGAGCGAGATAGAGAGAGGGAGGAGGAGAGTGGGGTTATGGGAGTTTGTTGAGGAACTAAGCTGATTTGCAGTCACTGCATATGTCTTCTGTGTCTTATGCTGTCTCACAGTCTCACAGCCCATCCATCATCCATGCATCCATCCATCCGTCTCTGTCTGTCTGTCTGTCTGTCTGTTTGTCCATCTGTCTGTCTGTCTGTCTGTCTGTCTTTCTATCTGTCTGTCTGTCTTTCTGTCTGTCTGTCTGTCTGTTTATCTGTCTTTCTATCTGTCTGTCTGTCTGTCTTTCTATCTGTCTTTCTATCTGTCTGTCTGTCTGTCTATCTGTCTTTCTATCTGTCTGTCTGTCTATCTATCTGTCTATCTGTCTGTCTGTCTGTCATTTGTCTGTCTGTCTGTCTATCTGTCTGTCTGTTATCTGTTCTGTCTGTCTGTGTCTTTCTATTGTCTGTCGTCTATCTAGCTGTCTATCTGTCTGTTGTCTGTCTATCTGTCTTTCTATCTGTCTGTCTGTCTATCTGTGCTGTCTGTCTTTATCTTTCTGTCTGTCTCGTCTGTTTGTCTGTCTGTCTGTCGTCGTCGTGTCTATCTGTCTTTCATCTGTCCATCTGTCTATCTGTCTGTCTTTCTATCTGTCTGTCTGTCTGTCTATCTGTCTGTCTGTCTTTCTATCTTTCTGTCTGTCTGTCTGTCTGTCTGTCTGTCTATCTGTCTTTCTATCTGTCCATCTGTCTATCTGTCTGTCTTTCTATCTGTCTGTCTGTCTAAAGATTCCTTTTCAATGAACATTTCTCTGGAACTGCAGTTTCTTTTGCATTCATATTTCATTTGACAGAAAATTGTCCGCTACCATTCTGCCACATCCCCATAATTGATTTCTTTCTTTAGCATCAAGGCAATAATGTGTGACATTTCCACATGAGTAAATGTTACAGTAATGCGGTTGGCGTAGTGCAGCGGTGATTGAACCTTTGTAGAGCCGTTTGCATTCATTCGAGTGCTGTACTTGAATTTTGACACTTTACTTAGTACTTAGTATTACTATTTCATGAGACTTTTTGACAGTAATTTATTTGACAGCTGTTAGTAATAATTTAGCAGATACAGTTTTACATTCAAAACACTGTAAAAAGAAACCTTTTTCACAATTAGTTACGATAAGACAGGGCAGTTTACTGGGATTTCTTTTGGCCAAGGCTCCAGGGAAGGTTGGTCCGTTGGACCACCACGTCGGCCCACGTTGAAATATTTCCCCAAAACTATTGGATGGATTGCTTTCAAATTTATACAGACATTCTCGGTCTCCTGAAGAGGGATTCTTTTTTTCTTCTTTTTAGGATTATTTTTTGGCTTTTGTATGGCCTTTAATTGACAGGATAGTTCAAGTTTACCACATTTAACAATAATACATTACATTTCTTAAATTAGTGCATAGAGGAAATAAATAAATAAATAAAATAGTAAAAAAGCCAAATGCAGAACAACCAGGTTCCACAACAGCTTCATCCCCCACATCATAAACTTCCACTAACCCCCCACCCCCACCCCCCCATTCATACGACACTAGTCACTTTACATGGATACATGGAGACACAATACATCCTGCTGCTATTGATATTTGCACTAGTCATAATTGTCTCATAATAATAATAACACATTTTTAATTTTCACATTGCACATTCTTTATATTGCACATTCTTGTATTTATACTGTTTCTCTTTTTAATTGTCTTCTGTTTCTGTATATGTGAATGTGCAGCTGAATGACAATAAAGCCTGTCTAAGTCTAAGAAATACACAAGATTGCAGGATAAAATGATATATCCACAATGGAAAATTCCTGTATTTTTACAAGAAAGTTATTTTCCAGTATTTTTTGGCACCCAAGCTTCAGCAATATTACCATTTCTTACAGGTTTTTTTTTTACAGTGTAAGAATAAATTCATCAGATGCAGCTCAGCCTGGAATGCAAAAGACACAGCACTGGAAGATCTATTCATACTTTAACCCTGAATGTTTAAAATGCCATTCTAGCTAAGCTCATATGTTTCAGTCGTACCCATCGTTAAACTTTAAAAATGACGTTGTGTCTTTTCCAACCCGTTCTCACTTCCAATTAATTCATAAAATACTGACGCTTGGTCAGTAGCTGACCCAATAAGCACCCATCATCGCCCGTATGGAACGCACCGGGCAGAGCAGCAGCTCCGCTGTATGATGACGTAGGATTATGGGGTACCGTGTGTATATCTGCAGGGAGTTGGCTTGGGGACCCAATGGTTCAAGTCCCCATACGGACCACAGTATGGCGGTGGACTGGTAGCTGGACAGGTGCCAGTTCACCTCCTTGGCACTGCCAAGGTGCTCTTGATCAAGGTCCTGAACCCACACCTGCTTGGGGCGCCTGTCCTACGACGGCTGCCGCCCCCCCCCCCCAGTCTGACATCCCTCTATTAGAGCATGTTTAGGTGTAGTTCAGGTCTGTATGAAATATGTGTTCATACAACAGAGTGAAGACATAATACTGTCCCTTGCAGGATTAACAAAGTATAAATTAGTAGGGGTAGAATGAAAAGAGATGAAATTCTACATAAGGAGGTTGGTTGGGGGGGCGGATGGGTCAAATAACACAGGACTTTCACCCAGGAGACCGGGGATCGAGTCCCGTTCTTGTGCTGGGTGTCACTGGACATTTTGTAACCCCACCCACTATCTTTTACTAAACCTAACTGTCCCGTCTCATGTTCCTGTGTACTGTTGTTTTTTTTTACATGGTAATGGCGTTCCATTATTCCTCGTTGCTTCACAAAGAAGACAACTTTACCTTTGTCTCAGGTCTCCAATCATGCTGGTCTTGAACAGAACTTAAAAGTCCGTGGCATCTTTCCACAGAGGGGCTGTTGAATCTGGATTTGCCATGTTGCTTTATCCATTTGGTTTTTTCTTTCTTCCCAGCCTTGACTTCATCTGACTGAATAATATCTCTCTTGTGGAAATGTGTAACTTTATAAACTACATTTGAGATGCATCCATATTTCATATAGACCATTCAATACTCTTTAAGAGCCTGCCTTCATTACAGTAAGTAAATGGATGGAAATAAAAAAAACAATTCAGTGGTGAATTTCCATATGATGATTGACGCTATTTTTCTACAGTGGAAATAGATTTGAGGCCCCTCTCCTAATTTGTATATAACTCCAGCTTGTGCATTTTCATTGGTGCATGCAGCAACTAACCACTGTATGTACTGTGTGTAATGTAATGCACCAACCTGCTCTCTGCTTTGTTTGATATGCTGTCTGAAATTGTTGCTTTCTTTGGTGCATATTAAAATGTGTTGTGATGTGTGTGCATGTGTGTGTGTGTGTGTGTGTGTGTGTGCGTGTGCCTCCCACTTTAGATGATGTGTTGGCGAGGGATGCCGGTGAGTGTGTGATCTGTCTAGAGGAACTGCAGCAAGGGGACACCATAGCCAGACTGCCTTGCCTCTGCATCTACCATAAAAGGTGACACACACACATGCATGCACACACACACACACACACACACACACACTCACACGCAGATTTGAACCACTGCCCGTTCTACACTGAAAAAAAGGAGACTGGCCTACTCTTGGATTTATGTAAATGTCTTGGATGCATTTAACACAATTAACTCATGTTTTAAAGTTAAACGTAACTCTATAGTGTAGAAACTACATAATATGCAAAGAGGGCACGTGAATTTGTTCAGATCATGTTGGCATGAAGTGAGTCAATAAAGAAGCGATGTAATTCTCGTGATACCGCACGTGATCTCGTCTGGCGCGCTTTACATTGTTGCCAGAAGAAGCAGGCAACGGTCACATCAAAGGGCTCGTCGTACTGTACTCCACGCCACTATTCGGTCGGTAAGTATATGGATTTTCTAATTAAATACTGTTGATAAAGCTCAGCAAAATGTAGTTTAATGTCTTGAGAGTTACTACGTAACGTTAAATAGGCACCGTGAGTTTCTTTGCTCGCGCTATTTTATCACCATGTTTTATTTGAATTAGCTAGCTAGTTTTTTGCGCGGGAGCCGTTCATCTTACATTTAACTTTGCGGTGTTCATTAGTCTGTTTCTGTTAGTATTGGTTTGCCAACTGACTGTTCAGTTACATTGTGTGTAAATTGCACCGTGACCGTAGTGTTAGTAAGATTTGGCCGTCGAGCAGCCTTAGCTAACGTTATCAGCGACATTAAGTTAGCGACGACACACACACACACACACACACACACACACACACACACACACACACACACACACACACACACACCGTGCAATGGGACCATGAGCAGACGGAGAGGAAATTCAAAAAAACACATTAACGGTCTGCTCTGTGTAACGCAGTGGTAGGAGCCTAATAACCACGTAGTGGTGGCCTGCCACTACTTGACGTAGCCTACACAACTCTTTTTGGGACACAAGCTGCTGGCTTTGCACGGTCAGCCCAGTGTTTGAACATGGAACATGGTTAGTCTCTGTTCACATTAGAGAAGGCAATAATCACATTCATTTTTGATATTTTACAATGTTGTATGCAGTGTACCTAAATAAAGTTGCCAGTGAGTGTACACCTAATGTATTTTCTTGAAATATAGTTTTTGATGCTAGATTATTTTTTCCTGTTTTGCTGCAGATTGACAGACAAACTCAACTCTGCATTTCACCTGGAGTCAGTTGATGGATCGTGGGCTCAAGTTTTTGTGGTGAGACCAGGATGTTGTATTTGCTCTTAATTTTGTATATAAATATACATTTTAAATATTAAAATGTGGCCTGCTTGAACCGTGTTTACCCTAATTTTGAATCCTTCGTTGTTTCCACTTTCACAATGAATAGGGCTAGAAGTTTAATGAGGTTGTAACGTGAGTGTTCTCGGATTGCAAATTTCAAACAACCGCCCTTTTTGATGCAACGGAGGTAATAAAAAATTTCTGCCTTGACTAGTTGTGTAATGAAATGTGTGAAAGTAATGCTTGACTTTATTAGGATGTGTTTCAAATATTCCATAGCAGAGCCCAGATGATTAACCATGCACAGTACACGCCATGATATGGCGGGCAGGTATAGATTTGATGTTAGAAATGTCTTCTAAATTCTGTGAAAATATTTTCATGTTTCAGATAAACGCAGAGTTTAAGAGCATCCCAGCCATGCCTCTACAATCAAAGTGTTTGCAAAGCGGCCGGGGAGCAGGGAAAAAAGCTGAAAGTCATATCTGCCATGATGACAGTAAGAACCTTCAACTCTACATTGTTTAACTATAAAGTGGATCTGCATTGCATTAGGTCAGTATAAGATGTATATGCAGGCATTGCTGAGCGCAACTCCCTTTACCTGTGAGTACTGATTACTGATACATTTTAATCATGCATTCACTGTCCCACTGTGAGAATTTTTTTTCTTCAAATATAAAAAAACATATATGTATATACATCTCATCCCTGGAGATGATATAAAGTCCAGTCCAAACAGGTAGTCCTGTTGTTTTATAGGTACTGGTGTCACATGCTGACTGAAGTCAGTCTATGATCACTTTCTTCTGTGCTACTGAAAATTTGAGTTCAATAATCTTTATTTTCTTTGTTTTATTTCTTAAGGATGACATTGATGCCAGAAGGGAGTCCCACATTAAAGGACTGCATCTATCTGAATGAGAATCCCAACGTCTTGGAGCGGGAGTACACGGTGAGATTATAACAAATGGTCAAAACAGTCCACTTTTTTCTCCAAAGTCCCCCATTATGAAGTGAAACACCTATTTTGACCCTCTGACACATTGTCTCTTACATTAGGGAATAAGGCAGTGTGACAAACAATTCAATTTATTGAAAGAAGGAAAATTCCACCATCTTTCTACACTACACTGACCCTCATCTGACAAGGGCAAATTGGACTTGGATAATCCAGGTTAATGATAAAAATCCAAGAACATGAAACACATTTCCAGAAAAAATGTAGATGAAATTCACTCTTACATTAGTTTGTAAAGATTGAAGGCTCCATGCAATTGCTGCATTCAAATGCAATCAGTTTTTTTTATTTATTTTTAAAGCTTCAAGAAATGTTTTTATCTTTAACCAGGACATGACTGAGGCCACTGCTGCGTGAGTGCCATCAGAAAACGACAGTGGGAATTTACGTCACCAACAGACGCCAGGCAATGACTTTTCTGATGTTGGCATCATCATCGAGGGTGTGGTGGTTCTTCAGATTTGGACCAGCATGGCCCATCAACAGCCTTGCTGTTTGACTTTTACTCTTTGAAGATGAGGTATCCGTTACAGCTCCGCTACACTTTTGAAGGGATTCAAGGTTTTAATGGAGTTGGATGTGACTTAACTCTCAAGGAAAGCCCAGAGCTTAAAGACAGACCTGGTCCAGTAAGGAGAGGTCCCTGTTGTTGTGCACGTGAGGCCAAGTGTTCGTTCCTTTACCATGTGGACGGGCCAGTTTATTTTCCCCTCTACAAGATCTGATGGCAGCATTCTTCAGTCTAGTTTCTATCTGTCTTACAGGTGAAGGGATTGAGAACTGTACACAGTCTGAATACTGCCATCAGGGCCGTGTGAAACCGGATCTTTAGGTTAATTAAGTTCCGTAAAGAGTTTTAATATCTTCTAAGACAACTCAGACTTGGCTCTTATAGGGAACATTTTTTCTTTGTGTGCAGCCCCTACCTGTGGGACCAGAGATGGTTTATGCTTATGCAAGCCAATGTATGTACAGGATGAATTCTGGCCGCTGAAGGCAGCGTAACATTTTGAAATATTTACCTGTGTCTGTAAGTGACACTTAAACCTTGAATGTCAGTTAATGACCAGATTCTTTGTGAGTGTTGGAAGTTGGGTCTTGAATAAAGGTTTTGCAACTGCAAATGCAACTGGTAAAAATGGGTCATTTTAATGATAAAAGCGTTAATAGAAAGGTTATTAGACATTAAAAAATGATTGCTGGAATGGTAACTCATGTTTTTGCATTTTAAATCTGTTTTATAGTTACATTGAAGTGTTAAATTACAATTGTTACTTAATTTAATCTCGACAATAGAGACCTTGAACATTATGTTTGTATTGTTCTTCTCAAAGATGGTTGTCAGAAACCTTTTTCAAAAGAAAAATGTCCAATTTCCATTGTGACTGTGAGTTGGTAAAACACTGAAAAACTGACGTTACTTGTTCACTGTTGAATTGTTTTACAGTAAAACAGTAATGTCAGTTCAATTCTTTACCTATTGTCACTGCAGTGAAATTAGACATTTTCTTTTGAAAGGTTACTAGTGGTTACAGGCGACCATCTTTAGAGAACAATACAATCTGTTTTAGTGCCAAAAAAATAGTGTAATTGACACTAGAATATACTACTATATATTATGAAAAAAATTTGTAGTATTTAAGTGACCAAATAGTATTGGAGTAAAAATTATTGAATAGTGTTGAAATAACGTGATGAAATTGTGAAGGATTAAAATGTTCCAAGAGCTCAAATTACTTTATCAAAACATGTTTCAGTCACTCTGTATCAACACAAAATACACAGGTGAATTGAACATGAATACCTTGTGTTAATTTAACTCAATTGTTTAATCTGCTGCCAAAGCAAAACAACTGTGTGCAACCAATGTCCACTATTGAATTAAGTTAATCCAACATGTTATTTTTTTCAGTGTACAACTTTGCACTTCTTCTAATTAAATCCACTGCATTCCAATAAAAGACATTCCTTAAAGATGGACAGTAGTTGTTGCATTTGATTTAGAGGTTATTCATATTATATCGCTCAACAATAAAGCTGCTTTGTGTAGCATTTCTAAACATCAATGTATCACTGTCAAATTAACTGTGATGGCTTGGGATAATTACTAAAAACATATGAGAGCAGGATGCATTGAGTGCTTTGTTAGCATTGAAGAGGTATATCCCAAACTGAATAATTACCCTATAGAGAATATCGAGTCCTAATTCAGTGAATCTGATCTCAGATCTGTGTGGAATGGCATAAAACTAATGACAGTTCTACACAAAGCCAATAACTCTGTGTTCTTAAATGGTTTTAATTCTGATGAGCAGCTAGCAAATGAATTAAATGGCTTTTATGTGAGATTCTCTAACAGTGATTTTAGTGCGAGAATCAGTCACATGAGTGAGAATTTGGTCAGTGATTCCTCTGTTTTTGATTTTGATATGGATGTATCTTAGGTCAAATCATTATTTAAACAAACTAAGCTCAGGAAAAGTCCTGGCCCTGACAACATCAGTGGGCCAGTCCTTAAGTCTTGAGCTGGTCAGTTAAGCGAGATCTTTAAAGTGATTTTCACTCAATCCCTGCAGACGCATACAGTGCCAAAGATTTGGAAACATTCTCGAATCATTCCTGGTGTAAGAACCCCAAGGTCTTAAATCACTTCCGACCTGCAGCTCTCACCTCATTGGTGATGAAGACCTTTGTGAAGTTGGACAAGCAGGAGTTACTGAAGCAGGCGGAGGACCAGTTTAACGGCTTATAGGGCTGGCAGAGGTGTTGAGGATGCAATAATTACATTGTTAAATTCCCTTTACCCTTTAACATGTGGAATCCTCAAAAACTCATGCTAGGCTCCTTTTTATCGACTTCTCTTCAGCGTTCCCTTAAACGCATTAAAGGGCCCTGCGTGTTGGCTGAGAAACTACAGGCTCTTTCTAACTTCAACCCTAACTTAATAGGCAGGATACTGGATTTCCTGTGGAACAGGTCGCAGTGTGTTCGGGTTAATGGTGTTTTATCATCTAAAGCCCTTACTTCCAAAGGTTCTCCTCAGGGCTGTGTTCTTTCACCATTGCTTTTTATTTACACACAAATTACTGTAGATATGAAAAGTACGAGAATAGGCACTGTGTGAAATTTGCAGCTACTGTTATATTGAGCTCTTTGAACAACGATGACGCGGGCATGGTCCCGTACTTGATGATTTCATTGCTTGGTGTGAAAACTTTTATCTTTTTATCAGTGCTTCCAAGACAAAGGATATGATTATTGATTTCCGTAGATCACAGCTCAATGTTTAGGTACCGTCACTAACAGCAACTTACCCTTTGAGAGGAACACAGAGGCTGCCTGTAAAAAGGCCCAACAGAGACAAAGATGAAATCCTTCAGCGTGTGCAGGACTCGGAGGACTTTATTTTATCAGTGTTGTATTCTATCAGACTTGACATTATGTATCGTGGTGTGGTACACGGTAAACTGGGGTACAGCTACCACAGCTGCAACATATATTTAACAAAGGGGTCAGGGGGAAGGTTAACCCGATTTTAAACTGCCCTGATCACCCACTCTTTGGCGGGTTTAGTCTGTCCCTCAGGTCACCTTTTAAGGCTGCCTGTGATAACAACTAGACGTACCAGGGATTCTTTTATCCCTGTGGCTATGAGAAATCTGAATTCACTTGATTTACATCTCTTTACATTTGTATACAGATTATTTATTTATTTCTTCCTGCCATTGTTCATTATTATTATTATGATCTACCTGTGTACTGTCCAGTTGGTTTTGGGGGGAGGAGTGTCTCCAATGATGTGTTGATGTGTGTCCTGTGTTGTTCTTTTTTTGTGTATGTGTTTTAGACATCCTGCTGCACACACTGCAAAAAACAAGATAAAAACACTAAATCTGAGGGAAAAGGTACTCAGAACAAGTGAAATTATCCGTCCATGCAGCGAGATCATTTCACTTGACCAGCTTGCTTGATTTAAGATTATAGTGTAAAGCTGAACTCTTAAAATAAGAAATACAAGATAAATTATCTAACACTGCTAAAGCTAATTTTTTTTTTAAATCTTAATGAGAACCAAATAATTTGCAGTGGAATAAATTTCCTTTTCTAAATATCAATAAAGTGGAACTTTAACTTGAGTAATTACTGCACATGTAAACACCAAACTGCTAGCTCTATCTTTTATGACAAAGATATCTGCTGAAAACAATATTTTTTTCCATAGATAGATTTTGTTCCATCCCTGTAAAACGTTAGTCAGCAGCTAATGTTAGCTAACGTTAGCTTTGTAGAGATGGAGAGTGGGAAGCTGCAATGGTTAGCCCATTAGTTGGCAAAACTGTTTTGATTGTTTCCAGTTTCTAAAATGTTGAATTTTTCTTTTACTTTTAATACTTTAAGTCCATTTTCCATATATACATACTTTAACTCAAGTCACATTTTCAATGCAGGATTTTTGCTTAAGTAAAGGATCTGAATACTTCTTCCACCACTGATGGAACTGTATGTGAACCAAGTGGCCTTTGGAAGACTTTGGAGACCCAGGCTGGTGTGAGTTCTTCTGCACACGTCTTCATCAAAGGGAAAGCAGAGACGTTAGCAGGGCCTGGCCCCTGATTAGATGCCCCTCCTTTGGTGACCCAGTCAACAATTATTACAGTACTTTGTTGTGCACATGACCAATAAAGAACCTTAAACATTGAACCTTATGTTACTTTAGCAACAATCCGTAGTACTGAGTCCATTTTTTGAATTATCTTTTGATCTCTCTCTCCAACTGTCCTGTCTATCTGCAGCTGTATTGTCTAGACTTGCTGTTTGACTAAATAACTTGTCCCTGTGTGTCTCTGTGTATCTGCAGCTGTATAGACTCCTGGTTTGAGATCAATCGGTCCTGCCCCGAACACCCATCTGACTGACTGACTGACCACCAGGCCCACTCTGAATACTGTTCAAGGTGCGACACACAGCACACACACACACACACACACACACACACACACTACTGTCAGAATGCTAATTATTGCAAGATATGTTTGTGCCAACAAGTCCTCCAACCCACACCACCACGTTGGTCTCTGTTTGAAACATGCGGTTACCGACTGTGAAAGGGTCACAGTTTGGTTAGGTTTAGGCACCAAAATATACTTATCATAAAATAAGTATGTTACTGTAACAGCTTTCAGAGAAAATGGCGGACTCAAGATGGAGAGACGGTGTCACTGCCCAATGTGAGTCGAGTGCAGATGTGAGTTGCGCA
>NC_045740.1:33288566-33294829 GCF_008692095.1 Etheostoma spectabile | reverse complement strand
TAAACGGTTTACGGCATAACGTGTCATACTGAAATTTGTGAAATCTATAAAATAATAAACTTTTCTCATTACAAACATGAACAGAAGATGGAAATCATTTCAGAAAAGTTGTAGCTATCTATGATTGATTGATTGATGAAGGTTACCTCAAAACACCATTCAACTGACGGCCTTTGTTGTGTTTTATGCTAACTTGTAGCTAAGCTAGCAGTGAACCAACTTGGTTAAGTAGGTCCATTTTTACTGGGTTGACATTACAGAAGTCTCTCGTTAGCATCTCGGAGGCTACTTCAGACGTTACAGAAGTCTCTCATTAGCATCTCGGAGGCTACTTCAGACGCTACAGAAGTCTCTCGTTAGCATCTCGTTAGCATCTCGGAGGCTACACGTTGCAAAGTGACTAATGCACTTGACTCACATCAGGGCGTGACAGACAGCAGAGTAGTGGTGAGCTTTAGGATTTAATGATACAAACATCCATACAACGAAAAGAGTCCTGAAGACAGCAGGCAAAAAATACTCCAAAACGTCAAGGAACGACCAGGAATACAAAAACAGGAAGTCCGAGACAAAGGGGGTGGACTACACACAGTCACAATACAACACACACGAGGTGACACGAGGTGAACACATTACACAATCACTAAGGCAAGAAAACACAAGGCAGGAAGTGAAACATGACATTCAATGGGAGAAAACAGACTATTGGCAGCTGTATTGTATAGACTTGTTTGACTAAATAACTTGTCCCTGTGTCTCTGTGTATCTGCAGCTGTAGACTCCTGGTCTATACAGCTGCAGATACACTGGTACACTGGCTGGTGGTCCAAATCCTTACGGAGAAAAGGAATGGGATTTTCACTTCAGGAACCACACTGTCGAGCTCTATACAACGTGTATCTGTAAAATTGCACAAATGATTGTCATCTAAGCCACTAAAGCCATTTTTCATCTATTAATATGCTGCTTCAAAAACCATACATACAAGTAAACAAGTCCCAGCTCATTTTACAACTCTCTCTCTGTCTGCCTATCTGGGCCCCATCCCTCCTCCTCTCTGTCCCCAGGACATCCCGTGGTCCTGCCATGGATACCTGGAACCAGATGCAACCAAATCGGATGAAACAATCAAAGCGATCAACACGTACTTCTCCTGACAGAATCCATCACCAATAACCAAGATCATTATTCCTCGTGAGCTGAACCCAGAATCCTACTGTCCAAACCATCGTAAACATTAAAGGGCAAACATTATTACATCTGCTGAAGAAACGAATCCCCCCCCCTCCCCCCTGCCTGCCCTTCCTTCTGTCCCCCTCCCACTTCTCCAGGCTATCAGTCCCCTTAAAGGGCTTCATCGACCTCCCTGGCATGCTCAGGATTCTTGCAGGCCTCCAGCAGCTAACCTTCCATCTTTTATCTGGAGCCAGGCCTGTTAGTCCCCCCCCCAATGGCCTTAACTGGGGGAGAGCAAAGGAAACAGAGCAGAGAGGGGACAGGAGAGAAGATGAAGGAAAACACATGAGCAAGAAGGAAGACGGCGAGCATGAGAAAGAGGAGGTGGAGGAAAGCAACTGATTGCAGAAGCTCGCTTTGAGATCAGACCTCTGATGATTTGGTGGGGGCTTCCATCTCACAACAAGACGTCCACTCATAGCAGTTCAGTTCTGCGCCCTTTCTCGCCAATATGACTCAAATTCGAATGTCCCCAAAATGCTTCTTAGATCTGGTTTGTGCACACCAGGGCAGGCGGGGAGGGAGGGAGGGAGGGAGGGGAGGGGGGGGGGTGGGGAACACAGAACAAACAAACTGGGATGTCAGCTTGTCTATGTACAGAATAGAGATGGGGGGGATCTAAAGATGGACTGGGGGTGGAGAGGAACAGTCTCAACATGCTCGGTTCTGATTGGGAGAGAGCTGTGTAGTTTACGCTCCTACTGTGTAATGTGTGTGTGTTTGGGATGCTCCAGTGTTAGGCTTCACCCGGTATGTGTATGTATACTATGTGTGTGTGTGTGTGTGTCTGAGCTTGGAACTGTGACAACATAGCTTTTGCTGAAGCCTAATATGTGTGTGTGTGTGTGTGTGTGGGGCTTGCTTGCGTGGACAGCGTGAAAGGTCAGTGTAGAGGGCTGACAGGGACAGTGCTATGTGTGTGTGTGTGGTGTGTGTGGTGTGTGTGTGTATTGAAATGTTTACAGTCTAGATGTCCATGTCCCTGTGTTTGTGTGTTGTGTGTGTGTGTGTGTGTGTGTGTGTGTGTGTGTGTGTGTGTGTGTGTGTGTGCAACTGGCAGTTCTCCCTTTACTTTGCTGATGTTTACAGCTACAGAGAGGCGACATGACATATTGTAAATTACGCACCTAACCTCTCTCTGGGGTTCTTTCTTTTTAGATCTGCCAGATTTTTTTCATGCGATCATGATTCGTCATTTTCTCGTGAGAGTCACCAGTGTGTGTGTGTGTGTGTGTGTGTGTGTGTGTGTGCGCGCGTGTGTGTGTGTCTCTGTGCATGTGTCTCTGAGTGTGTGAGTCTAAAGGCGCCTCTTGGTCTATGCTACTGTCGGTTCCCCACATTGTGTTTCTGCTAGTAGAGGTCTGGCTGACGGCGCCTGGAGACGCGAGCCACTCAGACCCAAAAACAGGACTCTGTAGTCCCACTGTGGATCCAATGGACGGGGTTTATTTATTCATTTGTTCATATTTAACAATATTTGTTTAATATTCCAATCATGTGAGGTGTTACCCACTCTTCAGAATGCCAAGAGCTGATGTATGAAGACTTCTACAAATGAACATACAAACTGCATTTACAAAGCTACTGTAAACAAATGGTGGAATAAAATGTGCTAGATGACTCTATTTTCATTAACTTCCCTTCTGTGAGCCAGTAACGTCTTCATCCTGGGATGATTGCCGGCCTATAGACACACAGCATGTATCATATCATATATTAATGGGACATGGTGTTACAGTTACATCTTCGGGAAAGCCCAGCCTTGAATCATTTCCCACGCTCACACCAGTCAACACACTCCAAGGGTGATTTGATTGAATGTGAGGTATCCTCTTCCTCTAAATCATGCCAATAAACCCGGCATAGCGCGGCTAGGTGAGATAATGTTGTCTAGCTACCAGAGGGAAGAGATTCAACATTAAACAGCAGCCAGAAAGGCATCGCACATGTAAAGCTGTTTTACATCTAACGTTTCTGGCTGGCACTCTATGATAATTAACGTTGCAGAAGAGCATGTCGGTCCCAGCTCTTACACCCTCGGCCAGTGGTGGAAAGTAACTAAGTACATTTACTCAAGTACTGGATGTGTACTGCACCAGTACTGTACTGGCCGATACATTGTCAGCTGGTTTCATTTATAATAAAACATCAGATTTTTATAAACTACATGTGTTTAGTGTGCAGAAATCTTAATGTGGAAATTAACTAGTAATTAAAGTAACTAGTAATTAAAGCTGTCAGAGATTGGAGTGGAGTAACTAAAGTAACTAGTAATTAAAGTTACTAGTAACTAAAGCTGTCAGAGAATGTAGTGGAGTAACTAAAGTAACTAGTAATTAAAGTAACTAGTAACTAAAGCTGTCAGACGAATGGAGTGGAGTAACTAAAGTAACTAGTAACTAAAGCTGTCAGAGAATGGAGTGGAGTAACTAAAGTAACTAGTAATTAAAGTAACTAGTAACTAAAGCTGTCAGAGAATGGAGTGGAGTAACTAAAGTAACTAGTAATTAAAGTAACTAAAGTAACTAGTAATTAAAGTAACTAGTAATTAAAGTAACTAGTAATTAAAGCTGTCAGAGAATGGAGTGGAGTAACTAAAGTAACTAGTAATTAAAGTAACTAAAGTAACTAGTAATTAAAGCTGTCAGAGAATGGAGTGGAGTAACTAAAGTAACTAGTAATTAAAGTAACTAGTAATTAAAGTAACTAGTAACTAAAGCTACAAGTGTTGTACAAGATTACAGTACGAGCTAGCTGTCCTAACAAAGCTTTCTGAATGCTGAGTGATACCCATTCCTAAAACAGGACCATTGCCTGTATAAGACCAACAGCACCCAAGGGGGCTTTACGTATAGAATGATAATACTCTGACCTCTAATGGCTACATTCGTAATTGCACCTGACTATAAGGGCGAATTTAATTTAGTTATTCAATTCACTGTTGGAAACGTTTGCTTTATAATAAGGGTATTCTTTTTTCCCCAATGCAACATATTGTATTTGAATTCAACCCAGCTTGAAATAACCCTTTTTAAAAACAGCTACATTTTCATAATGCAGGAAAACATCGCACGGACCACAGATGTTGACTCAGTTCGACTCCGATTGATTCGATTGCTCTGCTCTAGATCTGACAGCAGCGCTCTGATTGGCCAACAGGTCCTGGCGCCAAAAGAGCAAGGAGGAAGAAGACTTGTAAACACAACAAAAGAGGTCTCAGCTCCTAATTTCAGTATTTTCAGCATATATTTGATATAAAGCTACTACTTTCGGTCTCCTTTGGACACACAATGGATGCACAGTCATATCTACCTGTACAGCCTGGGGTGGGCATGGAGGAGAACTTCCTGTCTCTCGACGATATTTTACTCTCTCATGAGAGACTTCCCATCCGGACAGAGTGCAGCTTTCCCCGGCTGGGATTTCTGGAGAAGTCGAGTGACTCGCAGGACATACCGGAGGTCGGTGAACTTACTGAAATGACGTCGTAATGGTTACAATGTTGTCAATGTATTTGTTTAGAGATAACTGTCTTTCATAAATACAGCTAAAAGTACCCCAGATACATATCGTTTTGTTGTGTAAAGAAAGTCACGCCAAACCTCATTCACTATTTAGCAGTTTAACGTTACGTGTGGTAGATGACAGCTTCAAAATATGACCACTTTCAATTCAAAATGTTTATTACTTCCTAAAACTTCAACTTGTTTAATTATCCTTGAGGTAAAGTAAGATGCTTCCATGCAGCGACAATCAATAGTGAAGGACATTGAAGCAATCAACTAATCCTATCGGCCTAACGACTTATTGCTTAATTGGAAATTAAATATTACTCATAATAACTTCAACGTTAGTGACGTTACGTCACAGTTCATAGTATACTTAAGTTATATTTTTCAAGACCCAGTATTAAAAGTCCAAAATGTAATATATTTACTGTTATAAATCCAAAAATTCCCCCATGCGTCATCAGATGTTAGGGAAACAAGATGAAGTATTATCTTTTCTGACAACAATGCTAAAGGCAGTATTTTCTCCTTTTGAGATGTCCATTACGCAACGGAGGGAGACCCAGATTTACAACCCTTTTAAATGTAAATGAGCCCTGTAAACACCTAAAGAAAGACAACATAAAAATATGCCACGCAATTATTAAATATTCAGCTCTGATAATGTGTCCTTTTCGTATGTAAGCATGCAACTAACACAAAAGAGTGGCTTGTTATGCCCAGGCTAGGTGGTGCAGGAGGGAAGATTACTTCAGTGCAGTATAAAATTATTGTTTTTATGATGACTGAATGGAATACTGTGGGCGGCACGGGGGCTCAGTGGTTAGCACTGCTGCCTCACAGCAAGCAGGCACTGCAGAGTTCGATCCCCTATCCGGGCAGGGCCTTTCTCTGTGGGAGTTTGCATGTTCTGCCCCTCTCTTAGTGGGTTTCCGTTTGGAGTTCAGGTTTTCTCCCAGCTAACATTGGCACATTTAAAGGAATGTTGATTAATGTGCATTGTCCAACTGTGGTTGAAAGTAGAGTAAAGTCAATTTTTTTTGTATCTCAGGGTACAAAGATGGAGCTTCCGTTGTGGCTGTCCAAAGGTCTGTACGAGAAGAAGAGGAGAGTTTTGTCAGTGGAGCTTCCAAAGGTGTACAGAGAGGGCTGGAGGACGGTGTTCAACGCCGACCCCAACGTGGTGGATCTGCATAAGATGGGGCCCTACTACTACGGCCTGGGGTCCCAGATGCTGCACTTTGACAGCCCAGAGAACCCCGAGATCGCACAGACGCTGCTGCAGGTGAACGACATGCACAGACATCAACACAAGAGTTAATTAACCATGATTAAATGTCAAAGCATAGTGTGCCCGTGTTTTGCATAAGCCTAAGAGTATTTTACTAATGTGCTGTTAAAATAACAATGGTGGTAACAAAAGGTGAATGGTGCGATCACTTCCCGCTGCCTCAAAATAACAATACGCCCAGAATGCACCTGAACACACCTCCCTGTAAGACCAGCACACCCAGAATG
>NC_045740.1:33284735-33288548 GCF_008692095.1 Etheostoma spectabile | reverse complement strand
TGTAAGACCAGCACGCCCAGAATGCACCTGAACACACCTCCCTGTAAGACCAGAATGCTCCTGAACACACCTCCCTGTAAGACCAGCACGCACAAAGATGGGCGCAGGTGCGTTTGCTATTTAAATGACGTGGGCGCTGGGCACTTGCGTCGGGCTTTGCGCCGTGTTCCGCCGGGTGCAAGATAAGGCTCTATATGTTTAAAATAAAAAGTGATGGCAGCTGCAAGGAGCAGAAGTAATGCTTTCTTTGTCTTGCTTTGCTAGACCCAGCTTTACAGTACGCTGAAGGAGGGTCTGGCTACACCATATAACATTCAGGGATGAAAGGAAAACGTGATTTGGTTTATTGGCATTTGTTTAAACCAATCAGAATCGTCGTGGGCTGCGCTGAACTCCGCACAGAGCCCCTGCAAATTTCTGGCAGCACTAGAACAATCCCTGAAGTTGAATGCAAAGGACATAGACTATAGTTGCTACACAGAAAGTGAAAGCACATTTGGATTGATTTCTTTTTTTGCTACACACAGAGGTCCGTATGGCAGAAAATTTCACAATTTATGGTGTGCACGGGGATTTTTGGCCTTTGGCAATGGATTTGATTAAGTCATTGTTGACTCATTTTTAATGAGACATAAAGATGTTTGTACAAGCTTGCATTACCCAAAACAATGTTCTGGGTTTGTTTATTTATATTTACACGTTATTATTTATCCACCTTCTGCATTGTTCAACAGCCCAGATGCTTTGCTACAAAATGTCATGGACCAACAGACACAAACACAGCCAGTGTTATTTACTACATTACAACTAGAGGGTGCAATCAGATCAGACAACATGACAGACTACTGGTTGTCTGGAGCAGCTGTTACCAGGCAGATTATCTCTGACTTCTCCATAGCCTTACACACCCTGACAGGGGTTTTCCTGACTCAGAATGGGCATGGGGGGGAGGGGAAGAAATGAGTCTGTGTTACCTTATTTGACAGAAATGTACTTACATTTGTTACTTCTGACAATTTGATGAACAAATCAACATTCATTTAAATTACACACAGCTGCATTTTTAGGTTACACGAATAATACATATCTGAAGTTTAACATGACATTTTACATCAAAAGTGACTGCTTGCTTGGACATCAACTAGATCACTCTTAGAGCTTCAACAATTCCAAATTACTTGTCTCAAAAATATGATTCTCTCTTTCAGTCAAATTTTAAAACATGTCTTTTTGAATTTCCTTTTCAAACAAATACAGTTTTGAATAAATCTCATTATACATCTTTTGGTTATATTATATGAATTTGGATTAAAAACCAAATTTACCGAACCATTCTATTAGATCCGTAATTTTTGAAAGGATTCCAAGTTTGAACCGGTTCTCGATGCCCAGTCCTAACCCTACATATGTGCTGTCTTTGTCTTCTGATCTAATGGGGGGGGCAAACTGTCCACATTGTCATCGTCCAGACGTTCATCGGTCGCTTCCGACGGAACATGGACTCCTCCCAGAATGCCTACAACGAGGACACGTCTGCGCTGGTGGAGCGTCTGGACTGCCTGGAGAAGGCTCTGTTCACGTCGGGGCAGAGCGGCCTCAACAGCTTCCAGAGCTGGGAGAAGGGCCGGGCCTCCCAGCTCACCGCCTCCAGTCTGGTTCTCAACTACCGCAAGAGGAAGATCACCGATTTACAGCCCTGACCTGGAGCTCAAAGATACAGAGACTGGCCACAACCTATGGCAGTACTTCAGCGCAGCTCTGACTTGTACATTCATTTTTATTTCTAAGACCCTGCAGGGTTTCCCCCAAAAAAGTTGTTTAGCCTGTTGTGTTTTTTCCGTCTAGGGCCCGGCTAAGGCCCGGCTGGGGCCAGTCACAGATCAGGGACAGATTTATAACCGGTTAAAAACTTCTCGCCCTGGTTTACTTTTCTTTTGTTTTTTGGATCGACCAGCTCTCGGGTATAGTACGCAGTGTTTAAACAAACTGGACTTTAGAGGTCAAGTGTACTAGTATCCGGACCCAGGTCCCTAATCTAAATTCCCCCTTGCTGCATTTTATTCCATTGTACTCTATTATTTTTTGAATTGTCATCTCCTGAGTTCTGGATTTTCCTGTACTTAAATAAAGATCTTTCCAAAACAAATTGGTAAATAAAAATGTATCAGAATGCAGGAAATTAGAAATTAAGTGTTTGGCACTCAAAATAACCTGGGAAGGACCCTCAGCTATAAGATTCGAAAAGGCCCTACATTAAATCTGGGCTGAAAGCTAACTGAAGATTTGAATACATAACTACCGGGACATCTACGTTTCCAACCGAGCCACCCTGCTGTAACAAAATAATTCCCAGTGGCTGAGGCCTGGTGGGGGAAAGCCTGCCTTGTGTGGGGTATACACATTATTTATTTTGTCTCATTGTAGGAGTTTTAATCTTGGTAATTTTAGTGTGTTCATGATCACTTGGTGTTTCATCACAAGTACAGAAACCATTGATTAAATGAGTGGGTTTTTGATGGAAATTCCATTGATCTGTGAATATAAACAGCTGGTTATTGAAATTTGGTTGTTGATAAATTGTTTTAACATGTATCAAGTAAAGATTCCTAACAGATGCTTGTTTTGTTGTTATATCACTACAGATGGGTAACCTTAGGGTTAGTAGGGCCGTCACTGGGGGGGGTGAGATGTATGTGTGGATGTTATTGCCTTGATGTATGTAATGTGATTACTAAATTTCTAAATTGCCTACAAACACAACTGGAGATAATGAAGGGATGGTTATCTTGGTAGAGAAACAGTAAAAAAAGAAAAAGAAAAAATCACCTGTTATATCACCATCAGCAGTTTATTTTAGTCCTGGGGTCTTGTTGTCTAAGCATCTGCCTCCTGTCACAATGTTAACTGCCTGTGTTACTTCTGTAGTCATACAAGTACCACTGCTGCATAGTGAATGGTAAGATAGACTTTGGAAATGGAAAATGTTACTAGAAAGCAGCTATGTCTTTAATTTAATTTTTTGTAAATCCTATATAAAGTGTAGCCACAGCATGCATTTTTAGATCAATTATATCAACTGTTTTGCAGAGTGAGAAGTCTACAATTACCACCTGCCACGCACCAAATACTGGAAAAAGGGAGTTATTGAGATGATGTCATTCTGAATGGATTTATTAATAGTCTTTCCCTCTGCTTGAGACCACACTCATTAAGGCTGTTGATTAGCTGTGGCAGAGTCGGTATTGTTTAATTGTGTAATAAAAAAGAGTGGCTAAAAGAGTCTAAACTACAAACTTTTCCTTTCCTTTATCTCTGCCTAAAGTGTAACTTTCCTCAAATGGGATGAGATATATGGTTAAAAGAGGACCGGCTGTGGGTGGGTAGACTTCACCTCCCTCTGGACATTCATGCCCAGTGTCTGAAATTAACTTTTTGACCCTCTGGCCAAGTTGGCGGGTTAATAAAAAAAATCCAGCAACCAGGCTTTTTTTTTTTACTGACCCAAAATTCTTCATTGCAATTTATTTTGTAACAAATGTCCCAAAGCCCTCTGTTTGGGGCTCCACATCCTGCTGTTTTATCCTCCGCTTTCATCGTGCTATCTTTAAGAAGTCTGGCTCCTTCTGAAAATCACCACAGTCCGTTATCAGGAAACAGAAGTGACGTGGTGGGGGCTGGTGTTTTGGTGTGTGTGTGTGTGCGTGTGTTTGCGTTTTGTGTGTGCAGACAGCAGAGGCCAATAGCCCTCTGAGATTTTCTTATAGCCTGTTTTCACTGTGATACTTACTTTTTAGGTACCAATACTTTTCGTTC
>NC_045740.1:33283117-33284725 GCF_008692095.1 Etheostoma spectabile | reverse complement strand
GCGGAGGCATGGTTCTCAGATGATCGCCAGAGCGATGCCACGTGAAACTGCCGGAACTCCGTCGGGACGTCGACACTTTCTCAATTGTACAGTGTAGTGTTGCTGACTGCCATTCTTTTTGATTTTGGTTGAGTCAGTAAATTGTCTCATATTGTCACTCTTACGTTGGGTTTGTATTGTCTTGCATTGGATCAGTTGTGTAACACTTTGTGACGTCTGATCGGCTGAGTACCCAAAGCCCTTTTGACTGTCGTAATGTTGACAACGGTAATTGTCACCTGATGTTCAGCTTAATGGCTCATTTGTATATCTGCCTGTGCCGTTTGGATTTACAGCAATCACTGCCTGAATCACTGCTGCATCGCAAACATGCTACATGGAATAATGTGGCAAAAAAATCTAGATATACATATATACAGTGTGAGAGGAAAACTTACTACAAAAGATGCAGTTGTCAAAGTAATTTAATCCTGAATAAAACTGGAAGACACCTAAGAAACAAGGAAACCCATGATCTTCCCCATATTGGTATATACTGACTGTATTATTGCACGGGGTTGCTGGTATTTTGTCCACGTCCCCTCTGAGTACATGTGAGTGTGTTGGCCTTTAGCTGCTGATATCATTAGCTTGCTATCGTTGCAGTGACGCTGCTCGTTATCCAGAGGTTACATTCAGACACCTCAGCCTGTGTGTTAGCCTGAAATCACCCTACAGCTTTTCTGCATACTTAATTGATACTTTTCTTTTGAATACTTAAAGGGTAACTACAGTTTTTTTTTTTCAACCTGGACACTATTTTCCTATGTCTTTACAAAAAACAAGTAGTCTTAAGTCTTATTTCATTGAGCTGGGGCCATCTGCTCCATTATGCACAAGGGCAAAACTCTGCTACGTTGTTGCCAACCTCAGCACTTGACAGGCTGAATATTTAACACTGGAGGCTTAAGGGTCAAGTCAACCAAAGTCACTTTGTTCTCCTCAAACTACCAACAGTCCCACTTTCTGAGGTTGTCTGTTAACAGGTGTTAAATTCACCCGACACAGGCAGCATCCATGATGACGGTCTGTCTGCGGCTCCCGGCCTGCTGCCGTCCAGTGTTTCAGTTTGACTGTTCATTCAGAAGCACTCTTGTCATAGATTTAACGATTTATTCCAACACATAAAAATCCAGCCACGTGTGGCGCTGATGGCTCCGCTCCTCCCTGGACCAGCCTAGCAGCATGCTAAGCTGAGACAGGGAGCGCCATGCAGAAACACCCTGTATACAACAGAAAAAAGAAAGACATTGAAAATCATTTTAAACTTATAGTGAGGTTAGGACTCTGAACCAGAAAGGTGGAGGCTGGGGGAGCGTTGGCGGCAGCAGCAGCAGTGGCAGTGATCAGTGAGGAGGGAGTCTCATTAAAATGGACCACCGTGATGTGAGAATTGGTGTGTGTCTCAACTAACGCTGAGCTTCATTTTAGATAATTTAATGGTATTTATTTAGAAGAGGGCTGGCTGCTATTTAGCTAACACTAGCATGCTATTCCACCAAGCTTCCATGCTACATAAATAAGCCAGACAGAGTTGTCCCTCATCTGGCGATAGAACCCTGCTTCCCC
>NC_045740.1:33277964-33283107 GCF_008692095.1 Etheostoma spectabile | reverse complement strand
GGTTCTGTTGTCTCAGAGCTCCACAGACTAAGTACACAGGTACAAAGTAGATTTGCACCAAATGTATCGCAAGAAGTGTTGCAGAAGTCGATGCGTGCAGATTCACCACATCGTGATGCGAGAGAGCACATACGGGAGGTGGCAGGGACACGTTTGACAAGTTGTAATCACTGAGTTGTGATTGAAAGGAAAAATGGACCAGAGTGTAAAAAAAGAAAAGAAAAAAAGAGTAAATGTTGCTAGTTTGCAGCTGTCATTGTGTTCATGTAAATATCATTATACGCATTTGTGAAATTTCTTTCTGTGACGTCACATTCAGAAGATGGACCGTGAACATTCACAAGTTTCTAGTTTACTTACTAGTTCAGATTTTCTTTATAACAAGCTCTCGTGTTTTTTCTTTCTTTGTGGGACTTATAATTCAGATCACGTGTGTGGAGCTCTCACATTTTGCACCATATCTACCTTCATAAGCATCCCAGGTTGTTATTGTTGTTGTGAATATTCACAGGCTACTGTTATTGGTCATACATGGATTTATGTGAAAAAGGCATTAGTGGAACAAAAGCATGTGACGGTGGCTCCGTCCTAGCCGCCTGCCGGATGTGTCAAATGCGGGTCAGACGATGGACAGCGACTTCAGCGAGCACGCGTCACTGGTGTTGAAAACATTGATCTTGCCTCGGGGGTGTAACCATACTGACCCTGACATGGGATTGTCCTGGCAGGGGGAGGGGGGCAGACACAAAGAGACATCACAGTAGGGCTGGACCATTAATAGAACATGTATCAACATCGAAGTTTTCAAGCCGTTATCAACATATTCTTCCATGACGATAATTTATTTCTGTTGATAGGCCTTCCTCCATTCTACCGCGTGTGTAGTCACGTGACTTTGCCCGGACCAATCAGCCGCTTGGAAAGAATAATGGAGGATAACTCCAACACAGACTCCGAGTCAACTGAGCAACTTGTGCCATAAAAAAAATGCAGTTTCTGTCGTCTGGAAGCATTTTGACTTCAGAAAAGATGATTTAGAATAACGTGATTAATTATCCTTCATTTATCGTTATCAAGGTCAAATGTGCAAATACTCGTGATTTAGATTTTGGGTCATATCATGCAGCCCTACATGACTGATCTTCTGATTCCTCCCTTAGAGAGAGGGTGAGGAGCTCAGTCATCGGTGGGGAGCTCAGAGTAGAGTATCTGGTATCTAGGAGTATCTGGTAAGGACGCCTCCTGGGCCCCTCCCAAGGGAAGGGGTCCAGGGATGTCCAGCTGGGAGGAGGCCTCAGGGAAGACCCAGGACTAGGTGGAGGGACGTCCAGCTGAAAAAATCCCCCAAAGCATAATAGGCGGCTCTTTAAAGGAGTAATGTGGGGACATTACCTTTTTTTTTTTTTTTTTTTCTTCAAAGATGTTTTTGGGGCTTTTTCCCTTTATTTCAGAGTGACTGTAAGTGACAGTGGATAGACAGAAAAGGTGGGAGCGAGATGGGGGGGTGACACGCAGCATGGTTGGATGCCCCCCCCCTCCCCCTTTCTAAACTAATAGTTGAATTGGGCATCAACAAAACTTCTTCTTTATCTCTTTGGAAAAATGTATAACACAGTTTGCCATGAATGTTTACAAGACATCACTAGTATTTAGTCCAATACTACGAAGGCAAATCTTTAGTCCTGTAGACGTGCAGTAACAGCATTTTAGATTAAATTCCGCAGGGAGAAAGAAATGCATGAAGACCAGGACCACCTATCAGAAAATCCATCACACTTAATTGAATAACCTGCATGTAGCTTTGGCTCTACCTGAGTCGACGGCCCAAGACAAGTCTGCTGGCCTCATGTCACGGCACTGCCTGACGAAATGAATCTAAGCTTTACAGTTTACAGTTTAGCACTCAGCCTGCACTGCAAAAAACATTTGTTCCTGGATTTCTTTTTTTTGAAACATGAAAATATCAAAAAAATTACAAAAACAGACCTTTAATTTACATGTCTAAGCGAGTAAACATGAAAAAACTGTAACTGTGAATGACCATAACATTTCATTTGTAAAAGAAAATTCAATTTTTTTCACCTAAAATGACCAAAAAAAACCATTTGCAAATGTATCATAATTTCACAAATATTTATCTTTTCTTTAATAGATTAATCAGTTAAATTTGAGTTTAACAGTGTAAATGCTTTTATTAAATTAGATACAATTTGTGAAGTTTTGCAGGTGTAAATATCAAAAAGCATTCACAATTTCACGTAAAATTAAAGCTACAAACTGTATCTTAACTACAGTGTGGATCATCACAGCAACACTCCTCAGGATTATATGAAGGTGTAGTAGTAGTAGTAGTAGTAGTAGTAGTAGTACTAGTAGTAGTGTTAGTAGAGAGGTAGATAGTTGCAAGGCACTTCCAGACAAGACCTCACACATATGATACAAACACATAGTCCCTCCATCAGACACCTCCAGACATAACATGGGAACATACATCACACACTACTTCACACTACACACCCTAGGGTGGGACCAGGCCAGCTGGACATCTAGCTTATTTAGACTGATTTATGGCTTTTATGGCTTTTGGTACAAAAGAGAATTTGGATCTGGTCTTGGTCAGAAGGGTTGGGCAGAAACGACGTCTAGATGGCAGCAGAATGTATGAATGCAAAATGAGAAGCCGAGGGGGGTTTTGTCACTTACGATGTGATTGGCCTTTCTCACCAGTCCATCTTTGTAAATGTGTACACGACATTGGTCATAACATGAGAGATGCATTCCCAATGAATTTAGCCCACCTATTGTGACCGTTGAGGTACAATCTTGGGGGGGATTCTTGGGTGACCATTACCGTCTGGTTACCTGTCTCTGCAGGCAGATCCATTACAGGCCTTTTCATTACTCCTGTCTGTGGGCTGCGTTTAGCTGAAGCCCAGGGCAGGCTGAGGGCGATCGTCCAGCAAGGTGACACACGAGACACTAATGCTGCCTCTGGCTTCTGTCTACTCTAAGGGGCTCTGACATTTGGTATTTGTTGGGGAACCGTTTGTGTACAAGATAAAATACTGAGAGGAGCCCAAGGCTTATTCTTTCTCCCTCTCTACATATAAGTACCTAAATTGTTACTTCTATTCTGTTTAGTTTTATTCCCATTTTAGCCCCATATCTCTCTCTCTCTCTCTCATTGTGGAGCACCAGTACACAGAGTTGGCTGATGATTGTCTGATGTCTGAGGTGCCTGAACCCAAAAAAAGTTAGAAAAAGAAAAGCAGAAATTGACAGTCTGTGACATTAAAGAACGGCTTGTTTATTGCTAAGGCCATATGGTCAAAATTAAAAGATTTATTTATAACTTAATGACAGTTCCTTCTAATAATTACCCACCGTCTCCTTCACTTGTCAGCTGATCATATGGTCACGATTCTAAAATATGAAATAACACCAAAGCAAATCCAGAAAACCCAAGGCTGCATACATATAGCTTTCAATCAGATATTCTGTCCAATGACGGACCATCTTTTTCGACCGCGTGACATTTGTTTACAATGTTTTGTCGTCTTGACAAAGTGCCGTCTGAACGCTAACTGCCACCAAACTTCCCTCACATTGTGGTTATAAAAAGACTTAGCATGGGAGGGTTTATGATGCTCAAAAATGTACTTATCATTTGACAGCCATATTTTTTTAAAGAGTGTGTGTTGGAAATAGTCTTGTTAGTCGGTATAACTTAATGCTGCAATACCGTGTCCTTGTCCGTTCTGGAGGGAGACCAGCGAGCTAGCGTCCTGTTTGTGAAAGGTAGCAACTGTGTTTAGGGGAAATGTGGATTAAGTTTCATTAGCATAACAACTACATACATGAGTTCATGATGAATATGTGGATTATTTTAAGGCATTTGTGTGTTCTGTAAAAAGTCTGAAAATGGTAAAAAAACAGACTTGAAGTCAGTACAAAACCCAAAAGCTACTTATATTCAATTTGATAGATAGATAAAATGTACTTTTGGACAGGACAGCATGTAACGGGTGCAACTTACTCTCCTGCTGGGCTTTATTCTCCTCTCCTCTTTTTAATCAACCTCCCTTATCTTATCTTTCAAATCCCCTATTATCTTCCTCTCTCTAAAAGGTGCCCCACCCTTTCGCTCCTTGTGCTCATGCCCCAGAAGAGAGAGGATAAATGGAAGAGAAGTGGTACTTAGAGATGAGAACAAAGACAGCGTGAGAGGGACTGTATGTCGAGAAAGACGAGAGGAGAGAAAAGAGAGAGGAAGCGGCGGCGGAGGCGAGTACTGCAGCAGCCAGCCACATCTTGGCGATGAGGTGTGAGGATTAGCTGTATCTAATGCAATGCCCCTGCTATGCTCTCCAAATGAGTAATATCTCCCCCCCCCCCTGCGTTGGCACAAGAGCAACAGCTCATACAATGCCATGTTGTCAGGGCTGGGAGGAGGAGGAGGGAGTCCATCACGCGGAAGCCTCGCTTCATTATCTGTAGCAGGTGGCAGGCGGCCGGCAGGAAAAAACAGGCAGCTATTTGGTAGCTGGTGATATACGGGAGATATGTGTTGGAATATGCAGAAGTGATACATGTGTTCGGACAGAGTTGGAAGATTTCATAGAAGTGAAATAGAGCTGATGTGATGAGATTGCGGAAGCTCCTCTCCTGTGGAACCAGGTTCCAGTTTGGGTTCAGGAGGTAGACGCCGGCTCCACATTTAAGAGAAGGCTTAAGACTTTCGTCTTTGATAAACGTTATAGTTAGGGCTGGCTCAGGAGAGTCCTGAACCATCCCTTAGTTGCAGATACCCCCCCACCCTGAGCCATGGTTCTGCTCCCGGTTTCTGCCTCTTAAAGGACGTGTTTCCTTGCCTCTGTGGCCTAGTGCTGTCTCTTGGTGAACTGTTGGGTTTCTGGAAATAACATCCCAGAGTCTGGTCTAGACCTGCTCTTTATGAAAAGACCCGGGAGATAACTGTTGTGATTTGGCGCTATGTAAATAAAACTGAATTGAATTGAATTGAAAAAAAGTGAAATAGAGCTGATGAGATTGCGGATGCATCCTTCTCCTATAGACTATTAATGATATAAGCTAAACCAGTCAACAAGACCTAACATTATAGTGAGTAGTTTCTGTAACCCCC
>NC_045740.1:33246446-33277954 GCF_008692095.1 Etheostoma spectabile | reverse complement strand
TGAGGAATTCTAAGTAAAGACAGCAGTACTGTCCACAAGCCTTCGGTAGTCCTGCACCAGTAACACCACCACGTAAAGTTATAAGTAGCGTTTAAAGGCCAATTTATGATTCAGCATTGAACGCCAGTGAGCTGTCAACAATAATTTTGTTTTTAGAAAGAAATGATAATGATGATGAAATGATGTATTTAGCTAGTAATCATATGGGAAATGTACATAGGGTTGAATGGGTACACCTCAAATTATTTAATTTGATTATAAGTGTAGTCTAACCAAATGAGAGTTCTCTAAAAATTAAAAAATGTTAATGTTAATGGAAAACAACGTTTCCAGTAATATGATCAGTGTCAAATTAGATAGCTCTTTCCAGGAAACCTTCAATGGATGTATTGAAAAATTTGTGAGAAATTACAAACCTGTAAAATAAAGTTACACACACAGCATATAAACATTGACCATAATTAGCTTCCAGTTGGTAACCAACTGGAATTTAATCCAGATCCAGTGTTCTGATCTGCTACGGTCAGCCAGGGGCGAAATAGGCCCCGCCAACTAGTGATATTATCATAACGATACACAAATACATTCCCATATCTTACATAAGACCTCAAAGCTCTGCTGTTTTCATCACCGTCGGTGCACTGCAACAATGTCATAGCAGTGCAATGTTAAATCAATAGAGTACTCTTTTAATGAATAAACCGTATCATCCCTCTGAGATCATATATCATAAAATGATATATGAAATCATAATCATATTATGGTCTCTTTATGCTGCAGGGCATTCAATGCTAACTCCCTGTCTGTTCTATGGATGACAAAAAATGCCTGGTTCCGTCTGTACGTTTCCATTTAAAATATTATACTGCCGCCCCCCCCCCCCCCCCCCCCCCCCTCTCTCCGTCCTTCGTCCCTACCTCATTTAATTACCGTGTACTGGATCTCTGTATCACACACAAACACACACTCACACTTAAAGAAATCCACAGAAGCCAATTTAAGGCATAACAGGCCAATGAGTCAGAATATTGATAATAATAATGACAGCAGCTCAGTCGTCCCGGGGGGGGGGGGAGTCAGCCTGTCTGTCTGTCTGTCTGTTGGCAGTAGACACACTCAGGGCTCCTGTGGCATTAGTGCACTAAGTGAGGGCTTTAGACAGGATCAATGGGAATGGACATTGGGGACAGACATGTAAGTTTTAAATCCCTGTCTATACTGTATTTGTGTGTTTAGGGTTTACTCTTTTTAAAGAACAGCTATAAATGATTGTCATGATTTGTTGGTGGGTACGGGTTTTGAGTCCAGGGTGGGTTGTCTAAGCCATGTGGTGGAACTTTGGAAAACATAAAATAACACAGATTATATAGAGGTCAACAGACTAAAAACACTGTTAGTTGTATGGCTGTCTTTTCTATACCGTACTGAGACAGTTTGACTTTTGTTTTTATCTGTTTTGAGAACGTTTTATTTAGTGGAGGGGTGCCAGCCAGGTCTCTCTCCTGACATCTAAGATAGTCTAAGTTAGGTACAAGTCATTTGTAGATTGTTGGGATATAAAATCAAACCACACAATCATGCACATATTAAAATGTACATCCTATACACAATGAATGACCTCAAGATAAGCCCAGCAAAAATCAACACAAACACACAAAAGTTCATATATTTAACACAAAAAATGATCAAAACACTCAAAATTCCACACTCTCAAAGTCCACAAAGCCAAAAAATCCAATGAAAAATTCCACTTTGGGTTTTCTCATAATGGTGATATTTTCCAGGTTGTCAAAATACATTATGCTAACAGATAGTCAGGCTAGTCTTTGCAGGCGTCACCCCGTGTCTGACAGAAGTTTTTTAAGACATAAAATTCCTTTTGGGTAAATTCCAGACTGACTCTGAGATCATTGACTTCTCTCAGCAGCTCACCCACTCGTTTATTAGAGGAATTCACAAGAATGTCATCACTGGATTTGAAAGTTCTCTCCTGTTGTTCAATAACAGTTTCATAAAAGTCTTTCGGTTGTTTAAGTAATTCACGCACCTGAGCCACAGACATGGTGTCCTCTGAGTGTTGTTGGAGTTTCCTTTGGGTGGCATGGTAGGATCAGGTCTGGCGAGCTACTAGGCCTGGAATGAGACCTGAAGGCCCAAAGCCTGACTGATTTTTAATCCCACAACAAACAAAATACCAAAGATGCAAAGATGGATTTCTGGCTCAGATGTATACTTGTCTCTTTGGATGAGTAATATGTTTTTCAGTAGACTGGACTGTGTTATATTTGGTAGTGTGTTAATGATGTTTTAATTCACATTCCATAACTGTCACATTGAATCACTGTGGGTGAGTGTGATGGTGGTGGAAACGGTTCTCTTGTGAGAGAAAAGCCGTGCTGTGATTTGCCAGGCAGCCGAACGAGACAATTAGTAGACTTTGATCTAAAAGATTGTGACAAATGTCAACAGATATGAAATGATTGATCCAAACATGTCAGAGAAAGCTGCTGCCGGTCGTCAGAGGGTTCATGGCAGCTTCTCATCTATCGTTCCTCAGACTTGTAATCTATCTTACAGGAATAGTCACAATTTTATTTCATATGCATTGACACTCTAAAGCAGAGATCTTCAACAGGGGGTCCAGGGCCCCTTTAGGGATCCTTAGAGTTACTGCAGGGGGGCCATCAAAATATTGTTAATTTTTAATGTGAGATAAGTGTTTTGGAGATAGCCTGGTCCTTCCAGACTCTCGTGCATTTCATTTGTACAGGGGCTTTTTGACGCTCTGGGTTGGGACCCTTGGCGTCATTATTTGATAATTTGGGACGTGTCTCTAGCTCTTTGGCGTCATATTTGGATGCGCTTGGCAACGACTCTTGGCATCAGTTTTTGAAATTATGGGTCGGGACGTAAATTTAACTGACATGCGACACAAGAACGGGACACTTTTTCAGATTTAGGAAAATATTGTGGGTGGTATTCTAAAACACGGGACAAGAACGGGACACAAACCCCGGTCTCTTGGGTGAAAGTCCTTTGTCGCTCTTAATACTATGTCATCTTACAGGTCCCATACAGACGCTAAAGGGTGATTTTTGCGTCTGTATCTGTCACTGAGAGGCACTGACCAAGCATCAGTAGTACAGAACGGGTTGACCATCACTTCCTAATCGCGATGTTCCAGCTCCCTGACTCCCTCTGCCATCCTGACAGGCCAGAGTTGGAGAGGCCTAGTCCAAAGCACTGACTCACAGAAGTCACTAAGCCAATGACAGTATCACTTGATGCTTCATAACAGCGCCACACATGCATTCAATGCTGACATCTCATTCCTCTCTATATCGATCCCCATAAACAGCAGTAACCTATTTGTCATTGCTGTATATAAAAACATATTTTTCTGGGAAAACAGAATCTTTTATACCTATACCTGTAACTGGCCACAGCTAACCAAATGGAAAGTGATTACTCTCGGTAACCCCCTTCACCGTTATCACCAAATGTATAAACCCTGGAAGCTTCAAGGATATGCCATGTAATTATTGAACAAAATGCTCTAAATATGTGCGTGACAATGTTTGATACATATTATATAACGTGACACAGATATGCTATTGACAATTCTATCCAAATCATATTAAATGCTCAATAACATGGTACAGCATATGCTTATTCAATGAAGGGTTGAGCCATACATCTATTTAAATCTAATCCATTTGATTTAGATTCAACTCCAGCACTGTTATTAGATGCTGTTTGATCAAGACGAGTTAGACAGCAGAGAGGGTTTTGGGTGAGCTGCTGTGTAGTCAGTCAGACTGTTGTGTGCTAAGTAGGTCACACTGTCCATGAGAAAAAAAAGAAATAAGTACAGGGCAGGGACGGGGATGGATGGATGGATGGATGGATGGATGGATGGATGAACAGATGGATGGATGAACAGATGGATAGATGGCTCGCTTGAAACAAAGACTGGGCTGAGTTTCCACAACTTTGAAAAATAGGTTTCACATGCACGTTACGAAACGTACTAGGATGGCAAACAACACAATCAACTATTAATCTAGTTTCTTTTTATTGCATGTGCATTTGGACTGTGCAAAAGTAATATCAATGAAGTTTCATTTCCAGGATTGTTCAGGCGCCATCTTGGGAAAACAGTCATGACCAGTCGTTCGACCCGTGCCCCGATGACTAGCGTTATAAGCTAATTAGCGGTTTGCGCTAAAACTGGTCACATTTGATTAGCATGAAAAGTTATCCCAGAGAACGGCCGACTCGGCACCCATGTGTTATTAATCCCTATGTTCATTTTGCTACGGAATTGTCCTTTAAGTTAGCATAGAACCATAAAGTAGCTTTTTGTCAAAGTTATTGCATTGCATATTACATTTTCATTGTTCTAAGAACCAAACTTTTTTTATTACAATAGGTACTTCCATCTCAACAGCATCTTTGTAAAGGGATTGGTCCAAACGCAAGTGTACGTCAATGATTGGTCAATCCCATGAGCCAGTGCACACCAGCAAACCGCCATTTCTAACCGCTAGCTAACCTCCTGCATTGTGAGAACATGGCACATCAACACATTGTCACTCACCTCGCGTCGTTGTTATTGATGCAAAAAGTCTCCTTTAGCGTCGCGTGTAGACGATTGGGACTCTAGGTGTCCCTTCTAGACCCTTCTGGGTCTGGACGGATGAGAGACACGCAGGACAAGAACAGGACATGGTCCCCGGTCTCCTTGGTGATTCCTGTGTGGTTTGACTCATCGACCCCGCCAACCAACCTCCCAACACAAAATGTTGGCCTTTCACATTACTCGCTATCTTTGTCTCTCTTAAGACTACGTCCTCTTACAGCGCCGCGGCCCGGCTGCTGCTCTGCCCGGTGCGTCCCGTATGGACGCTAAATGGGGATTTTTGTGTCGGTATCTTATGACTCTGAGAGCTACAGACCAAGCTTCAGTATTTTCGAGCTGGGAGTGAGAACGAGTTGGGAACATCCAGGACACCGACCACTCTCACACACACGTGGTGGCAGGGCAGGGAACCAAGACAACAACAGAGGCATAAAATATCTCCTCCATAACACATAGTTTATTCAATGCAGTCTCTGCCAATGCTTTGTTATGGATTGCTCAAGTCAGTGAGATAACTGAGCCACATGGATGATGCTGCTATCAGCGATCAGTGTTACCATCATTTCATGCCCCAGTTGCCCAAACATGGTCCGTTCTTTTGACGGTAGCTTTAACCAGTCAACAAAGCTCTTCTGGTTGCCAGCGGGCTGTTGTGTTGGTATGCCCATGTGTGTGTGTGTGTGTGTGGGTGTGAGGACATCTGTGAGCTGATATGGAGTCATTTCGTGTCAAAATTAGATGCTCAGATGAGGATATTTCCTTTCACATTTGAATGAATTTATTTAAATTTTTACTCTTTTTCTAAAAAGCATGAAGAAAAGCCTTCAAAGCCTTCGCCAACTCAGAGCTGCAGTGTCCTGACTAACAAGATGAACACGAACGCACACAGCTCTTTTAAGCCAGACTCAACTCTTTCCCTTTTTCCTTTGCTTGTCTCCTCTCCTCAACTTGCCTCCTTTGTTTTCCTTTTCGGCAAGTCCTTTTTTCTCCCTTCTTCTCCTCCCTTTGTCACTTCGTTCCCCACCTTACTTCTGGGTGCTGTGATCTTCAGCGTGCTGCATCATTGGTGAAGCCACGTGCTCTCTGTTTATCATCAGCAAGGGGAGGGAGATAGAGAAAGAGAGATACAGTAGAGAGAGAAAGACTGCATCTCTCGCTCTCTCGCTCTCTCGCTCTCTCATTTTGTTTAGTACACCCACAGACACACACACAGCGACACACAATATTCCAATCCTTAGCAGCCTGAGGGACGCACACACTAGCACAGAGAGAGAAAACCGGCCAAAGCAGACTATACCGACTGGAAAAGATCTGAACTACACCCCAGGTACAGTAAAGCTTTATCTGTCTGGAGCATGAATTTTAACAGTGTTTTGTCTGGAAATGTGTGTGTGAAACAGTCTATCTGAAGTGTTTTTCATACCAAAATCAGGGCTCTAAGAGTCTTTGTGAAGCCGACAGAATATGTTAACTGTCTAGAAAAGAGAAGAAGAATGAAGCAGCCATATGCTGAAGCGGTTTTTTGTTGTTTTTTGAGGACAACAGGAGGAGGATGTTAAAATGAGGACAAGAGTTTTGGCACGATGTGTGTGAGCTTTACTTCACCCCCACCACCCACAGTAGACACGCACACGCACACGCACACACACACACACACACACACACACACACACACACTGTCTGCATTGGAGTGAATAGCGTGTCAACGAGTTGAATTTATTGTCCCCACAGAAAACAAAGTGTGCCATTTACACCACAGCAGTGCCCATGAACACAACTCAAAAGATTAGTGTGTGTTTAAGCTGAAAGGCAGTGTATTTACATGGTATTATACATGTATTTAGAGTGAATATTAACCTGGGGTTGATGTGTTGAAGTTGCTGCTTCCAGAAAAAGTCTTCCACTGTCAGTAAACACCACAGACCTACGTCTAACTGCAGAGAGGAGGGAACAGTGGGCGCTTGGGGGAATAATGTTTGGTTAGACCAAGCCGAGTGAATGAGGAACCGAGAGTAGGTGGAAGTCATAAAAGTTGATTGAATTTGGTGCAGGCTTGTGTTAGCAGTGCCCCGAGTCTGCTTGCATTTGTTGAATGCTGCTGGCAACTGGTGAAAGACTGAGGCTGTAATGCATGATGGCATAGTGGCAGAAATTGCAGCAGTTGGGGGCTCTTAGGCTACGTTAGACTGCAGGCAACAGTGACCCAAATCTGATTCTAGTTTTTGCTCATGTATGATTTTATCATGACATTTAAAAAGCCTGAATAACATGACATCTGATCTATTCCAGTTCGGATTTGGGCCACTTCTACATGTGGTCCAATTCCATTACAGGTCTGGACAGTTGGATCAGAATTAATGCTAGAGCAGGGCTTCTCAAACGCATCACTCAACGATCTGCAAAAATTCTTATTTTAGGTCAGAGGTCTGGAACGATCGCGATAACAAAACAGCAACGCCCTTTTCATTTTTAAGCAACATTTTGACAAACATACCTTTTTCAGAGATTCATGCAGTTTTTCTACATTTTTGTCCCTTTTCCCCTTCATTTTTGCTTTTCCGCTCTTTTTTTTTTCAACGATTTTTAAAAACTTTTTTGTCGATTAATGGGGCAGACAGAAACTACACACCATAGCTTTGACTAAGCATTATGAACATGCTTAATGAATGCGAGCAAACCCATGTGACTGCGCCCCGCTGAGCCGCCCCGCTGCAGGCACATATGACGGTTCTCCTGAGGTCCTGTAGCTGTAATAATGGATATAATGGTTGTGATTCATCATTGGTATTATCGCTTGATACATCCGAGTGCTGGATGCTGTAACGTGGATTTAACGTTATTAAAGTCTCTGTTCCCGAACTGCCATTTATCGGCTAGTAGCTATCGATAGCTGCTAGCACGACATTACAATTACATCTCCTTGGTTCTCTAACACGTCCATGGGTTTATTTTGCATGACGTTGTAAAAGTCAGATCTGGGAAAAAAATCGTAATGAGCCTCAAGGTCTGCAGTCTAAACGTAGCCCTAGACCCAGTAAGACACTTACATATGTTAAAGCGCCTGAATTGTACCTGGATAGTCATATTTCTTAAATGCAACTACTACTAATAAATCTCATAAGACTCATAAATATTGAATTTTGCATGATTGCATGGTATTTGATTTTGCTTGATTGGGTCAGGCCAGAACTAAACTATCAGTATTGTATCCCATTCAAAACCTTTGTAATAGCAACACTGTAATGTCCCATTTTAGTTTGGTCCTCCTTACATAATCTCTCCGTAGCATCCAGAACCACGCTCCCCTTTTCGTTTCCTTGCAGGAAATGTTTTCACATTCTTTTTAAACCCATAAAACGTATCGGCTGGTTTTCACTGCTGTGCTGCTCCTTCAGCACATAAAACAGACACTAACGCCGAGCCTGTCTTCCCTTTGGGAGCGGGTCTGTTTCTCAGCTCTGGGTTTATAAATAGATTTCCAAAATGCAATTCACTCCTGTTTTTGTTCTTACATGAGCTACACTTCATCGCTGCTCTGGTCAGCCCATATTTTGGATAGCAGTAGCTAACTATTTACCAGAATCCTTTTTGATTTTGAGTGGGCCTGAAACTAGAATTGAAGTCATACTGAAATGAAATGCGCCTATATTTTTGCTAGAAAAATGAAAAATAAATTCTAATTTCAAGGACAAGTATCTTTTAGTTTTCTCCAGTCACAGACTATATGTTATTGTACCATATCACCTCAGTTCCATAGAATATAATGGGCTGGTAACATGCGTGTGAGTGCTGAGGTTACAGGTTGATTTAGACAATTCCCTACGACTGGACTCATGACCGAGACAGCTGAACACCACCTTCCTTTCTATTTCTATAAAGCAAGATGAACAACAACAAGTGACTCTGCAGGTTTTGAAATAAAATGAACAAAAAGTAACATCAAGTGGGAATCAGGGCTAAGTGAATTGGCTAACTTTAGCAAGGTAGGCTAACTAGCCAGTTCCCTTTCTGAGTGGAATACAATCTCAACAGCACGACTGGTTTTCTTAAACGTTGAACGTTTTTAAGAGACAGCTTAAGTCCCAACAGTTAACAGCAACAGCATGCAGGCTTGTTGAAAGGGAAAAAGGGTGTGGCCATTCATAGAATATTTCAATTTTCAGTTTGATTTGAAGGGTAAAGAGAAATATACTGAGTTCTTACTACAGTATCATTAACTACTTTAATGATCCTGAGGGCGCTTTCACACCTGTAGTCCGGTAGACCCGGTGCGAGTTTGGTTCAGCTCGGTTAGCATTCACGATGCACTCTGTCATGTGCACCAAACACTGTTATCCAATGTCACGCAGCGGATTCCCGGTCGCCCGTTGGACAGAATGTCTGAGCGTATCTCGCCAGCACCTCATGGTCTCAGATGTAATGGAGCAACACCAAATGTATGTGGTCTCGGGTTTTTAATAATTTAGAAGAAGGCGAACAATTTGATCAAGGAAGAGGGCAGGCCCAATGAGAGACATTATCGTGTGAGGTAAGGGCGGGGGGAAAAATCGATACAGCGTAGTATCGCAATACTTTCAGTGTCTGTGCTGTGTCGATGCACAGGCGCCAAGTATGGATCTTTTATTATATATGTGTTGGTCAGTATTTCTGCTTGACAATATCATTTTTCAACAATAAAATTGAAGCGATATGAACAAACAGAGAAATGCATGTTTTTAGATGAAACAGATGTTGACAACGTTTCCTTTTGGGGACGTCATTTAAATCTGGGAAAAAGTAGAAGTTGGAAAAAAGGTTATAAATTGCAATATATTGCAAAATATTGCAATATGTTTAAAATCACAATAATATCGTATTGTGGCATAAATATCGTGATGGTATCGTATCGGGAGGCGTCTGGTTATTCCCCCCCTAATGTGAGGTATGAGCATACTTTATGGATATGAAAGTTATCATCCATAAAGTTTGAATATTGTGTGCAAGTTTGAATTCATTTAAAATTCAAATAAATGAATAATAACTAGTAAAGGCACTTGTTCACTTCCTATTTTTGGGTCGGATGGCGTTTTCAATGAACTCAGGTGCCCTTGAAGGCAAACCGAGCCCCGTACATTCAGGCAGACCGGAGTTTGGTTGTTTGGGTCCACAGCACCCCCGACCAACCCAGCTGTCCAACGGAAAACTCCAGGGTTCGGATAAAGAGGACCAAACAGCTCAGGTGGGAAAGCGCCCTAATGTGTGTTTTTATAATTCATACAGTTGCTGATCACTACTCGTGAGTCAGTGGTTTAGACGTCTCTGAGGCTAGCTCTGTGTTTCTTCTTCTATCTGTTTTGGACCAGTTTGAAGTCCCCGAACCCCACTTTCATGCTCCCAGCCCCTCCCACCCACTGGCATTTTCAACAATGAAGTTTGGCACTGCCAGTGAGCCACTGGAAAAGCAATGTTATGTGTTTTGCATGCTAATATCTGTTCCTCTTAGCTCAATGTTTCTTTTAATCTAATCAGTTAGCTTCCTTGTGTCTCCTGGCAAATGAGAGTGATATTTATGCAAATCACAGTATGTCTTGCACTTCTTAGAGGCTTATGCAGCTTTAAAGACCTCCCACTGGATTTGTTATTGATTATGAGATTTAATAACTTTGATAGTGGCAATCACTTGACCACAGAACAGTCTTCTTATTTTGTTAACCTTCACATTTCTCTCCCTTATGGCCAGTTCCACAGGATCCTATTCATCTCTCTCTCCTAACTTCTGACACCCTCTGTCTGCTCTGTGTAGTTGTATTGCATGGAGTCTCCTCTTATAATTCTGTGAATCATATTACTGCCTTTGCACCTGCAATGCACCAACACCAGTACAGTAGCTCTTGTCTCTTGTATTTCTATACCCACTGCTAGATGGGGCCTGGATTGTTTTGGAACTTCCCTCCCAAGGCTGGCTGCACGGTTCCACAGAGCCTCCTGCAGACCATGTACGTAGGACCGGGATTCCACTGTACCTACCTACATTACGTACCATACCGTGCCACACAGGTCTCTCCTTTTTCCAGCCTGTGTGGATTTATCTATGGCATTTCCCGTCCATCCGTTCCATTCTGTCAATCAGTCAGTCAAAGTGTTCACATATTCATTCTGCAGCAGCGGGCAGAAGCCCCCAGATCCAATGAGAAGTCACCATGAGGTTATTAAGCAAACATGCAACAGGACGAGTAATCCATCTGTCATCTGAAAGATTTCTATTCAGAATTTATTTTTAAATCATAACATACTGGAACTGATGCTGGGAATTAGGCTGGGAGCAAAGCCAGACCCTGAAACTGAAAAAGTCCCTCAACAACATTTGGTGCCAACCTATTCCAGGTGACACACTGTCAGTGAGCCTTTTACAGCATGAGCAATATGCTCATCCCTTTTAATTTTGTACATACAGTACATCAGAACCAGACCCCACAAATAATCATGTCTTTAAAGGGACTGCAACATTCAGACCATTAATGTAGCAGCAAACAAATATTTGCCATGTAAAGATACAAAGACACAGTGGAGAAGTCACACCACACTTCCTCTGTGTGTTGCAATCTGAGCTTCTCTGTTCTATTTTTCTTGGTTTGTGCGTGCATGTGCCCGTGGACAAACATAGATACTGTATTTCTGGTATTGGGGAACAGTCTGTGAGAGCTGTTTGGAGGCAGCCTGCTGTTTTTTCTCAGTATTTCCAATACAGACCCTTTAAATCAGCTTTGCCAAACCTCTTGAGCTTATTGACTCCCATTCAATTAGTAATAATATAATATGATACACTTTTATTTGCTTAAATGTGCTCCCAGTTACACCACGCCCAATTTGTTTCAGGTTGTAGTTGTACATTTGAGCTTCTTTTAGACTTCAGACTAATCACTACATGGCTTGTTTTCGGCCTTAAATGTGATACTAGATTGATGAAAATGGATCTCTGTGATTTGCATTTGTGCACTTAAAAGCATTCATGAAACCTGCAGTCACTAAGGCTAAAGGGTTGGTAAAACTGAACAATAATTAAGTTACAGCTTTGGACCATTTAATTACATTTAGCTTGTAGATGCGAGCTTAGGGTCAGATGTCCTTTGTCATGCATTTACTAGGTTCAAATATCGGCTGCACCAATTCACATTTTTTCTGCAATTCTTTAAGTACATGATACAATTTTACAACGAGACTCCCAATAAATATGTTCCCATATCCCATATTTATGTTTTGCTATAATTCCACCCCCCCTGTTTCATTGTAGCCAAGGAGACCATCCAGTGTATAAAAAAACAGTAGTCCTACACTGGAACAAATCTTGTAACTCCCTAGTGTGTTTTCAGATCCTTAACAACAAAAAGACTGGATACGATTCGATTGGGTGATTTTTAGGTGAATATCACCCTCAACTGGTTAATATTACTGTAAGCAGATAGAAATGGAGCATAACAGCGTGATCGCGCACATTTCTCTTCTCTCAATGTGTGTGTTATCTATTAATGTCGCCCATCACCTTTGAAATGCCAGCCTGGATGCTGGCTGTCCTGTGTGATTGTCTGAGTCAGTCTGGAAGGAGCTGCACGTTCCACACATCTCTGCATGCCTATTATTACATATTATTACTATGGAGTGTCAATGTGTATGCAATCTTCATCTTCGTCTCAGCAATTGCAACAAAGAGTAGCACATCTGTGGTAATAATGAAAATATGTTCCTGAATTGTCAAAAAAAATGCACAGTTTTGTGTTTAAGTGATCACTGCAGAAGAAAAGCCTTTATTAGGAGAATTTGTTCGGAGCCCGAGCGGATGTCATGATGTGTTAGAGAGAGGGGAGCCATTAATTAAGTGAATGCTGCTGTTGACATATTGGTTATTTGAATGCCTGCGCTGTGGCCACTAGTGGAGGACATCTATTAAAATACAGGGTGGCACACCAGGGGCAACCGTTTTATATGTGTGGGACATGATTCAGCATTTTGCCCTCAAGATGAGTTTTTTATGAGTTGAGTTATTAGAATAACTGAATGGCCGTTGCTCTCAGCAAAAACAATAGCAAATAATTTGAAATGTTGCTGAATACAGCTTGGTACTAGATAATAGAAATGTGAGCTTTGGAAGTAATTTACATTAATTACTGGGTTATTTGTAGGGAACAAAGATAGTAGCCAGGCAAGGATCATCCTCTTCATCAAATTTCCCCTAGTGTCTGTGAGGTAGCAACAATCAGAGAAAACACTCAATCTAATGTTAGCAATAGCTACTAAATGAATGTAATGGGTAATGTGATGTGGGTGGGGATGGCGCAGTGGATATGACACATGCCTTTGGTGTGGGAGACCCGGGTTGTGTTCCCACTGCGATACATCTACCAATGTGTCCCTGAGCAAGGCACTTAACCCCCAGTTGCTCCAGAGGTGTGCAACCTCTGACATAAAGCGAAATTGTAAGTCGCTTTGGATAACTGTCAGCTAAATGACATGGAATGTAATGTAATAATGAGATGAAGGCTAAAGGTAACGTTTTATGGATTGAATGGAAACAACTTGGTCAGAATCTGTTTAGTAAAAGATTATGGTTTGGGTTAAAACACCTTGCGTTGAGAATAGGAGCCGTAAAATGTCAAAGGGAGCTGACATTTCAGCCTCATATCCACTAATGAGGCGCCTCAAATTGGCAGTTCAGGAGCATTTGTGGACCAAAACTTTAAACTAACCCTAACCCTCTCCCCTCCCAAACCCATCCCTACAACTTCCAGCCTGGGAGTCTGTCACCAGGGCACACTAAACCTCTTTCGGCTCACCATTGTATAATATTGGAGTGAATGTTTTGAAAAGTGTAGCTACATTTGCGGCCTTTATTGGCATTGCCCTGACTTGCTGTGACTTGAACAAGCTGCAGAGGCGTCTCCACTGCAATGTTTCCTCTGCTGCGCCCTGTTTACGTAACATTGCACTTTTTTTTACCCAATTAAGGGAATTTAATGGTTCTGCGTAGAATTGTACCCCCTCAGACCCCTGTGCTTCTACGCCAGACCCTAAGTCGTAGCCTGACGTCACTTCTCCAAAAACGTAACTACGTGGCGGCCACACACGTCGCTCGGCCGTGACTCGGTAGCTTTGAATCCCCCCCCCCCCGACTCATTTCCTGGTTCTCCTTCTCCATTAACAACATGATATCAAGGAGAAGGTTAACTTCTCCTGCTGCTGATGTCCCACCGATTGACCCTCTGAAGACCACACCCCCCCAGCGTTCTCAAATGCCCCGCGATGCAAAGAAACACGTTCAACCCTGACCCCGAAAGGGTCAGGACGCCGTAGGAGCGATGCTGGAGCTTCGGCGTAGCTGTGCAATGCCGTGACAACCACAAACACACAACAGTCTAGAATCCTGTTCTCAATACACTGGAAATATCAAATGTAGCAAAACGGCCCCAAAAAAAGTGACCACCCCTCTCTGCACATAAAACCTGAAGTATTTTCTGTGGCTAGATACATCTATGGAGTTAGGTGAAAGAAAAAAAAAGGCCTATATCTATAATCTATAATTTGGGTTAATGCTTTAGTCCTTTATAGGTTATAGGTATATATAATACGTAATTTGGCTTTACACCTCCAGTCCCAGTCAGAAATTAAAATGGAAGACAATCAGCTGTTGGGGTTCTGGGTTGTGACCTGTTTTCCCCTGGATGCTGTAATAAAGCCATGTGGCTGAAGGAAGCGGCTGCGGTTTGCTCAGGAAACCATTAATCCCCTCCGCTTGCTCCACTGAGCTTTGATCCTCGACATCTGGTTCACCGTTTGGTTCAGGAAGGAGGCCGACAAACACTCCCCTCACCCCACAGGGTTCTGCTGGTAGCCACACACTGTCTGCCCGTCTGGCCTGCTGGCATCTACCCCGCAGCCCTGTGGGCGGACCATTAAACACACCCACTAGAGTGGACATTTGGTTGAACCTTTCAGTGCTTCTGGTGGACGGTCCAACAGTGCCATTTAGCTTGAGCCAATTTCATTATAAGTCAGTGTGTAAATGTTGGTTATGACGCTAAGATGTAGTGTTTTGCTGTGGCTGGTGGATGGTAAATGATTGGGTTAGGTGAGCATCAGTGAGGTCCAACACCGATGTTGGTGATAGGCTTCCAGTTCATCACCAAGGAGTTGGATGGGGTTAAGGTCAGGGTCTGTGCAGGACAGTAAAGTTCTTCCACAACAAACTGGGAAAAGCACTTCTTTATGGATCTGGCTTTGCATACAAAAGTGCTTTTCTTATGTTCAAATAAGAAAGGGTTTTCCCCAAACTGTTGTAACAGAGCTGCAAGAACACTATTAAGATATAATATGATGGACCATGTAGGTTGATGATGACAGATGCTCATTAGAGTGCGGATCGGGCCGGATTTTTCTTCCGACAGAGCAGTAACCGAACCCGACCCGAGCCCGACAGGCATTAAGATATTTATGTCCGAGCCCGACACAGTTAAAATCGCATTTGTTTCTCATACTAATGACACATGTACGTTTGTTTGTGTGGAAAGCCCGCTTTTATTAAGCAATTGTAGGAAGGCATTCGGAAATGTCAACAGATGAGCGCATCAATGCACACGGGGCAACAAGCGCCATTACCTACATAATCAGCTGTTTTAAATTCAAAATGTTCAACGCCTTATCGCGCTGATGTGACCGAGCCCGACCCGAACCCGAGCATCCTTTCTAAAAATCTGTTCGAACCCGGCACGGCCCGTCGGGTACCGTCGGGCTCGGGTCGGGTATCCATCCTCTAATGCTCATGGGATGGTGGATGCTAGATAGCACCCGATACCCATGTCGACGTCAACGCGAGCGTACTACGCAGGCATCAGCCCTTGGGCTTTCCGTAGCCCGACTGTGACAGATTCTAATTGCACTTTCTACCATGAAAAATCCAAAAAAATCAAATCAAGCCAAGTCAACTTTATTGTCAATTCGGCAATATGTGCCAGACAATCAACAGTGTTTGACAATCATGACAATCAGTAAAATGGATATTAGGATTTAGGTCATGGTTTACAAATTGGTAGAGATAACAGCCACAGTATAAGCACCTGTAAATATTATGTTTTGTCTTTCTGGCAAACAGGATTGCATATACGTTTTTAGCATTAGCACAAGATGTCATATCAGACTTTATTCATAGATTTGCCAAGCACAGTCCCAGCTGTGTACAAGGTGATGATTAAAAGTGTGCTCACTCAGCCTTTTCCAAATTACAAAAAAATGTGAAAGTGACCACATCAGGACCACTGGGCTCTTGTCCGTGGTCCAGTTATAGTGGAATTAATGAGACAAGTTAATATATACTGCATGCAAAACTGTGCTTCACTTTAATCCCACCTGCTCACTCCCATCTCAGGCAGTGCCAGCTTCTCATCCATCCAACACACTCCTTCAAAGCTGGGAACATATTTTAGGTTCTATTTCAGAGCGGGATTTAGTTGAGTTATGCATAAAGTTATTCTGGGCATGCAGGTTGTCGTTACTGCGGGTGCTTATAAAGAATCTAGACATTGAACTCAAAATGGAACTAACTAAATCACTTTGCATTGTGTTTCCACTCTTAGATTAATACCAAACAATCAAAAATAGAGCTGAAATCAATACATCCCAATATTTTTCCAATATCAAAATATATCACAAATGTAAATGTGTGCAAAATTATTAGGGCTACGCCCTGAAAGTCAATCATCAAATTATGTGTTGGTGACCCCTCAGTGATGACACGGCAAACAAGTCACACCCACAAAATAGAAATTTTACTTAAGTAAGAGTCTGTAAGTATCATCAGGGAAATGTACTTAAAGTATTAAAAGTAAAAGTACTCAATGCAGACATTCAGATTTGATAAACCACATGTGTATGGTGGGCAAAAATCTCCTTTTGTAAAGTAAATAGTAACTAAAGCTGTCAGATTAATGTAGTAAAAAGTACAATATTTGTAAAATGTAGTGGCGTAGAAGTAGAAAGTGGCGTGAAAAGAAAAGACTACTTTAGTACAGTACTGCAGTAAATGTACACAGTTCCATTCCACCACTGGGGAGGGGGTGCTGGAAAGCTCACGGCAGTCGACGTCACGTGAGAATTGCTCGATCAAATCTCACATGAAAATTTGAACAAACCATCTGATACACATTTTAAAATGTTAGTAGCTTATTTTCCCGCATTTCCCTTGATAATCAAGTAAACTCATGATGCCATTTCATCGCAGTGGTGATCGCAGTATTGGAAATCACAATGACAATATGAATGTTTCTCCAGATCGTGCAGCCCTATCACTGTCCTCATTCATATTTGAAGATTCTACAAATACATAATATCCAGCTACAATAAAGCCTGTTGGATGTTAGAATGAAAGTACAGAGAGTTGTTGCTATGGAGATGATACACTGTCTTGCCTATTCATTTAAAACTGGCATGTTAGATTTGTCTTTCACTCCAAGTTAATGAATGAATAAGACTGGAGACTGCACAGGTTCAGTCCTCTGTCCTGTGACGTCTTCACTGCTGGAAACTAATATTAGCCGCCCGTCCCCCTGCACAGCGGCTGCTCCACTCAGCAGAAACATACACCCTTAAGGTGGTGCCGCCCTCGCACACCCCAAATCCGATGCCAGGAGTGTGTTTTCAAAAGTGTGAGCACACCACTGTGTGACTGGACCCTCCCTGTGTCCTCTCATTCTCTGTTGTTTGACCTGGGTCAGTTTGCTGTATGCTATGAATAGTAATACAGGAAGTATGAACGCAGAGATACGCAGCCTTGTCTCCCCAAACATGGCTGCTTTTCTTCCTGCAGGTAAAGCTGACTTTTTGGATGGCGTTTGTAACACTTTCTTCGAGCCATAGCTTTCATCTGACAGCGCTGACATGGAAGCTTTTTATGCTGGAAGAAATAGCGGATATTTAATATTTAATTCTCCACTCCGACATTGATATCTCTACTCACACTTCTCTCCGCTGAAGACTCCTCTAGACATTCAGCAGCTATAAATAATTAAAAGATTCACTTACAATGGTGGGGAGAGCTGAGGTACTAATTGGGATTTAAATACCAGCAGTGACATGATTATGCCAAATCTGTTTTGCAATAAGGTGTGTAGAAAGATGTCAGCATGTCGGCAGCAGGAATCTGTTGATTTCGCATGTTTGTGCTCCCCACGCAGACCAACAGGCTGGGTGATGGTGATGTGACCAGTGATGTATAGAAGTGAATGGCGGGGCATGTCAGTAAGGATTACCATCTCCGCTCTACTTGACTGGAGGAAGCATCCACTTATTTCAATAACACCAACAACTGAAATACACAAAGTCATCAGGAATGAAATAAGACAGCAGATAGGGATGGGATAGACTGCTGCATAATCAGCCAATGACGAGATGTCTCGGGCTTGGTATCATTAAAAAAATGTTGATATTGGTACTAATACCAATATCACGACTTCAATACCGGTTCCTGTACGATACTTTTTTCAGTAATAATTTCATAAAATCCATTTTGACAAAAAGAAATTACAACATTAAACATTAGTTCTTCCTCCATGTCTCTACGACATGTAACATTAGGTCTGACAGCCAATCACAGACATGGTTAGATCTTGGAAGAAGCATGCTTATTGGCTCACTGATGCTGATGATATTTAATCCTTAGGTATTGAACGTTAGTATTGATCGGGGAGGCATTTTTCCATACTCGATACCATGGTTGGTGCCTAAAAAGTATTCAATTCCCTACCCAGACCTAGTGATGACTTGCCCCCTTCAGAAACCAAAGCTTTGCTCCATTTTCAGAAGCAACATTACAATTTTTATACTTGAAATGTTCTTGCTAAGTAATCAAATGTTCATAAAACAGTAAAAACATCCAACTCAGAGAGGTTAAAACATGAAATTAATTAATCTAAAAGTATAAAAATGATAGTAACATGAGGATGGAATGGGGATTGAATGCTTTAAAATGCAATCTGTAACATATACTGTGAAGTGCCTTATATCCAGAGGGTCAATGGATGTACTGTACTGTTGCAATGTTTAAGCAGCTTTGTTTATTTTAGTGAAACTATAGAGAATTACAGAAAACAATACATTTAATATTGATTTCCTGGAAACAGGTAGTGACGGGATCCCCTGTATCTTGCTTTATTTCACAGTTTTAAGCCTCGACCTCACTGAACAAGGGACACTGCCAAGTGAAGCAGAAGCTCAGTGAACCAGAACTACAGTGGACACGTATTTTATTGACTGTAGGCTTTTAAAAGTCGATTTTCAGTCTGTGTTCTGTAACAAGACTCAAAGTCTTCCGCCACGCCAGCGGCTCTGCGTGGCTGTACTTAGGCCCAGAGTTCCTTCAGCCAGATGTTCTCTCCTCACACTGAGAATGTGAACATGCTGATGTTCATAAAGTATGTATTTTCACCATCTGAGTTTAGCATGGTAGCGTTGTAACATTTGAGAATTAGCGCTAAACACAAAGTATTGGTATCAAGTATAGGACAAAATAAAAATTTGACCTGGTAATGGCGTCTGATGAACATTTAGTGGGTCACCAAAGTGGTTACAATTCATCCTGAGGGGAACATTACTGTCTATATCATATTTAATGGCCATCCGTCCAATATTGTTGGGTTATTTCAGTGAAGAAAAAAATTACCAACCTCAAGATGGCACTAGCTAACAAGTCAGTGACTAAGTGAAGTTTTGGACCTGCTGCTGGCTCTAGATAGAGCGGAACATGATCAAATGTATTCAAACCCATGCTCAGGGATCTATGAAGAGGTGTATAACATTTCATGGCAAGCCTTCATAGGTTGTTGAGGTATTTCTGTCTGGACCTAAGTGGTGGGCCTGCTGACAGAACAACACTGCCATCCATAGGACCATGCCGCTAGCATTACTAGCAAGTTTATTCAAAGAATGCTGCTAACAGACCTATATTGTAAAAAATGAAATGTCTCCTGTTCAGTTCAGGACTTCTGTATGATTGTGGTGTCACAAAAATACATTATATTGGTAGGAAGTGCTGCTACAGTGCCCTTGCTGTCTTTCCCCGGCTCCAATGACGGTGCAGAGACTCCCAGAGCGCAGATGCAAAGACCTGGCAACACCCCCAACTGGGCTTTTTGGGGAGGGGGCCTTTAAGAGACAAGAACTAGACAGACAGTATGAGAAAAAGTAGTCTTTGAACATTAAAACATGTAAGAATGTTCTTGTAGAAACCCCAAATACAATTACCAACCTGACCATGAGCATAATATAGGATCTTTAAAGGAGAATTGTTTTCTAATTAAGGGGAAATCGATTGGCAGAAATTGAAAATCATATTCATAATTGTCTACTAACTGGCTGAAGTAATAGATCTGTAACAGTGTGTCCTTGTCACTTGTACTATACCAGTCACTCCATCTTCTAAAGCGCTTCATCAGCCAGCAGAAGCATTGAGGTGGTGGTGTGTCTGTGATCTAGTGAAGGGGAGGGGGAGTGGGGGAGAGACAACTAGCATCCATATCCTTTAGAGGGCTGTTAGCCATTTTGAATCAAGCCATCTGTTAGTTATTTATACATTTGAGTAGAGGCAGAACTTTGATTACCTGGTCCACAGATCTCTGCAGGGTAAATCCAGACAGCTAGCTAGACCATCTGTCCAATCTGAGGACTATGGTTACCTGGTCCTCAGATCTCTGCAGGGTAAATCCAGACAGCTAGCTAGACTATCTGTCCAATCTGAGGACTATGGTTACCTTGTCCTCAGATCTCTGCAGGGTAAATCCAGACAGCTATCTAGAATATAAGAATAAACCAGAGCATGTTATTCTCCCATCTCGGAATATTGTGCGGACTAGTGAGACCAAAGGAAGGTCTGACAATGCGAGATTAGGAACCTGACCTGACAGAGGTGGAGAAAAGGGAGGTGAGGGCGTTTTACTCAACGTGTAGAAGTCTTCGACCGAGTAGCTTTCTTGATAAATTGAGCAAACATAAATAACAGTAAAGAAATATTCAACGTGTCCTTTTTCTGTGTCAACTTCGGTGCTTTTATTAAGGGGTTCTCTACTCTTTTCCTTTACCATGGACAAACCAGTCCCAACCACTGAAAAGCTCTGTCCTAACGCTGTCCTGTTGCTGTCACAGGTTACTGTCACAGGTTACTCTCCTTGCTGTCTCTCTCTCTCTCTGGCCGTGTCTCTTTCTGCTGTCCCAGTTTTTAAGGTATTGATTCAGTCATTGCACATCAGATCCGATGCTTCCCCTTCACATGGACATGCAATTGATTTCCCCCTATTACAGGAAGTTTCTCTCTTTACTGTCCTTGCATCCCCTCTATGTGCTCCATTGTCATTGGATGATTGGAGCAAAAAATCCGAACCTTCCATCACTCAAACATAACACACAAATGTTTTCACCTATTTAAACTTATTCTCAATAATCGGTTTGTACGATATTGTACAAAACGTTAGGCACAACAACATATGATATTTAAAATTAGGGAGATTTGACCGGGTGGGGAGTGAGTCCTTACCCCAAGTGAAGGAGTTTAAGTACCTTGGGGTCTTGTTCGCGGTGAGGGGACCACGGAGCGTGAGATTGGTCGGAGAATCGGAGCAGCTGGTGCGGTATTACATTCGTTTATCGCACCGTTGTGACGAAAAGAGAGCTGAGCCAGAAGGCAAAGCTCCGATCTACCGGGCAATTTGTTCCTACCCCACCTATGGTCATGAAGGCTGGGTCATGACCGAAAGAAGAGATCCAGGGTACAAGCGGCCGAAATGGGTTTCCTCAGGGGTGGCTGGCGTCTCCCTTAGAGATAGGGTGAGAAGCTCAGTCATCCGAGAGGAGCTCGGAGTAGAGCCACTGCTCCTTCGCGTCGAAAGGAGCCAGTTGAGGTGGTTTGGGCATCTGGTAAGGATGCCTCTGGGCGCCTCCTAGGGAGGTGGTCCAGGCACGTCCAGCTGGGAGGAGGCCTGGGGAAGACCCAGGACTAGGTGGAGAGATTATATCTCCAACTGGCCTGGGAACGCCTCGGGATCCCCCAGTCGGAGTGGTTGATGTGGCTGGGAAAGGGAAGTTTGGGGTCCCCTACTGGAGCTGCTGCCCGCGACCCGATACCGGATAAGCGGATGAAGATGGATGGATGGATGGAGATTTGAACGCTGAATTTATCGGTCTTTTTTTTTTTTTTTTTTATATTTATTTTCAAGTCTTTTCAAGTTTTATATAACAAACAGAACAGAAAAAAAGCCACAAAAAGAAAAAACAAACAAAAAACAACGGGGCTGCCAGGAAAATCAAGATTAAAAGCTGTCTTGGGTAAATGTTATATGCTGTTATCTACGTTCAGATGTCATAGCAATACAAGTTGCAATCAGTCAAGAGCACATCTCTACAGAAAAGAATCACATGTTTTTAAGATGTCAATGACTGGTCCCCAGATGCTCAGAAAGCGGTTTCGTGTTTAGAGTTTTGCATCCGTATCTTTCCATCGGATGATCCCAGTCATTTCATTAAGCATTTTGAAAGCAGGAGGAGTGGGGACTTCAGTCCAGAAGAATCATTTTCTTTGCGGCAACCATGCCAGCATTAGTGCTTTTTGCTCTCCGGCGGATACCTGGAGAGCCTTTCTGAACACCCAAAGAGCGCCAGCTCTGGGTCAGGGGCAATGTCCAAGTTAAAGACCAGACTGAACCACTGAAATACATCACCACCAAAACTTATGTAATTGAGGACATAACCAGAAAGATGTGATAGCGAACCCTCCGCACCTTCGCATCGACCACACAGAGAAGAAAGTGACGGGTAGATTTTATGCAGTTTAAGCTTAGAATAGTGTAATCGATGAACAACTTTATATTGAATCAGTTTATATCTTGCGTTGATAGAGCATGTATGAATTCTAGTCAAAGCTTCAGTCCAGGTATCGTTGGACACCTCAAGCCCCAGTTCGTTAGACCAAGCTTCTCTGAGATGGTGAGTGGATGCGGAGAGGCGAACAGGGAACAAAGCGAGTATTAGGTGCCTGGAGTCAGGGGAAGCAGCATGAGATCGTAGAATGGGAATTGGTGGCATGGTTTCAAAGTTTGGTAGTACACCTTTAGCATAGTGCCTGATTTGAAAATCGAAATGTGAGAATTTGGTAGTTAAATTGCGTGGCCAGCTGACAACAAAGAGGCAAAATGTCCGCACATATAGGTCTCCGAGGGCAACAAGTCCCTTCTCTCTCCAGTCTGCAAACACCCTATCCGCTTGGGTAGGTAGGAATGAATGGTTTGACTATGGGGGGGTGTACAGAAGTTCGGCAGCTTGCAGGCACTCTTATCTGATTCAGGATCCTAAGGGAGTTTCTCAAAATGAAGTTTTTACCAATAAATTTAAGAGGAGGCTCTGTTTTGAAAAAAGCAAGGCACAAGAGAGGTGCCGCTGTGCACCGCTGCAGCTTCGATGTTAACCACAGGGGGGAGCTGTTAAAACACCCCACGGGCTGACCCTGCCGCCAGTACATCAAGGCCCTTGCATTGGCTGCCCCTAGTAATTCCTGAATACTGGGAGCCAAACCCCCCCTCCTCTGTAGATTTATGCAGGTGCGCTTAGATAGCGATGCGCCTTGTACCCCCAGATGAAAGGAAAGACAATTGAGTCCAGATTTTAAAAATGCTGAAGTGAGAAAGTTGGCAGATCTGAAATAAGTACAAAAACTAGGGAGAGCCACCATCTTGATTGCATTGATTCGCCCCACCATGGACAGTGGCAGAGCTCCACTTTCTATGGCACCTTTTAACTTCGATCATTTCAGCAAATTAAGTTTAAATAATTGCTTGGGGTCCCGGGGTATTTGAGCCCTAGATAGGTGAAATGGTCTTTCACCAGTGTAAATGGCAGTGTGTCAAGGAATTGTGGGTCTAAACGTCAAATAGGGGCATGAATTCACTCTTTCCCCAGTTGATTGTGTAGCCGGAGAGTTTGCCGAATGAATTAATGAAGTCGAGCAGAGGGGGGACAGACAACCTCTGGGTCTGAGAGATATAATAATGTATCATCTGCATAAAGACCCACCGGCTTCCACCCCGCCTATCTTAATGCCGCTGATGCAGGAGGCTCCTGATCCCTATCGCAAGGGGCTCAGGGCACATCAAAGAGCAGGGGCGACGCGGGTCACCCTGTCTGACTCCGCGTGCAGCCCGAAGGCCCAGATCTATCACCATTGGTGAGGATGAGGATTTTGGGCAGAGGTATAACATTTTAACCCACGCAATGAAGGTGTCCAATTCCAAATCCCTAAGAGCTTTGAGCATGAAAGGACATCTATTGGTCAAAAGCCTTGGCGCATCAGGCCAAGACAGCTGCTTGGGGTCTCCTGAGTTGCTGGCATATATGTTATTTAGGAGCCGTTACATTGCAAAATGAGAAATACCTGGGATAAACCCTGTTGGTCAGGGTGTATAATTGAGGAGATGTGCCTTCCTAACTGTTAGCTAACACCTTGTGGACAGATTTCTGGTCAAAATTGAGGGTGCAATGGGTCTGTAGTTTCCCCGGCTCAGTACCGTCCTTGCCTTTTTTTAACAAAAGGCAAATATTTGCTTCATACAGCGACCAGGAAATGCTTTGTTCTCAGTGGAGTCCCTTGATCATCCTAAGTAAGAGTGGGGCAAGTGTTTTATGAAATGCCTTATAAAACTCACAACCAAACCGTCTGGGCCAGCTGCTTTGCCAGAGGGAAAAGATTTAATTGCCTCAACTAACTCATCCTCCGTGAAGTCTGCGTTAAGTTCCAACCTAGATGACTATCTAATGTCGGCAGGCAAAGGGAGTCAAAAAAGTAGGGATCTGTGCTAGTTGCACTAGAATTAGCAGAATATAATTCTGAGTAAAAGTCTTTAAAGCGGTATTTATTCCTTAGGGTTGACCAGCAAATTCCTGTTTTGGATTATTTATTAAATTGCACGACTCGCTGAGCACCCTTCAGGTCTAGCCAGCAGCCTCTCGGCTATCACCCAACTCAAATGTTTCTGTTTTATTTTAAGTATGAGTTTGCCAATGGTTTCACTGAGAATGTAGTATATTCGTATTTCAACTTCAAAATCTTGTATATTCCTGTGACATAGAGTCCTATAGGCCCGTTCAAGAGCTGGAAGTGCATTTTCATCAACCAGGCGATGGCGCTGTTCCCTTTTTTTGAAGCTTAAATGAAATTATATGGCCCTTCATAACAACTTTGAGGGTTTCCCCGCGATTGCGCGATACGTCTCCTGGGTCATGGTCTCAAGAAAACCCCCAGGCGGCGCAGACATGTAGCCCATAAATACTTGGTCAGACAGCAAACCATGGATTAAAGCGCCAACAGTAAATTTTGTTTTGGCAGGGTGAGCTTCAATTGTAAAGATACTGGACTGTGATCGATATCAATATATTATGTATTTAGTCTGTACGATATTGGGTATAATTTTGCGTCCACAAAAAATAGTCGATCCTGTGGTATGATTTATGGACATGTGAAAAGTAGGAATAATCCTGTCCGTCGGATGTTGCAGTCTCCATATTCAATTACGTTTCTGGATAGTAGGTATTCAATATTTGGACAGATGCTATGTGGGGTGGAGCTCGAGAGGAAAGTCTGTCAAGGTATGGATCAGGAACAGTTAACGGCGCCACCATAATTAGATTGGTGGTGCTGAGGTCCGGAATTAGGTCAAATACTTTGCGGAAAAAATGGGTCGTCCGTATTTGACCGTATATGTTCAAAAAAGTGACAGGGGACGAACAATGTCTCCAGTAATCAATATACCTGCCATTTGAGTAGTGGTAGCTGAAGTAAGTTGGAATGGAATATCTTTCGAAAGAGAATGGCGACACCTGGCTTTGGGAGGTAAACGGTGACTGATAAACTTGAGAGACCCATTCGCTCTCAGCCGCCTCTGTTCTGTAGCTTATGTGAGTTCTTGCAGAAAAACTATGTCTGCTTTAAGCGACCTCAAGTGGCAAAAAACCTTACCTCGCTTGACTACATGCCCAAGACCGCGACATTCCATGAGACCAGTGAAATGGTACTCATGTCTGTCGGTTTTCACCGTTGGGCTCCACATGTAGATAATCAAATAGAGAAGGGATAGCAATCCAAGACAGCCAAAAATGATGAAAAGGTATAAAACAATTATTCTGGCAGCTCCGAACAACAATCAAACAACACGAATAAACCCACCCTCCTCCCACAGAAACCCCCAAACGAGCATCATTCTCCCTTCACACTTACTGAGGGCCACGGACGTATGGCTTGCAAGACACAACTCTAACCAACCGAACATTTTTACCTAAACAAGCCGGGGCCCCTCTACCGTTCAGAAACAACCAAAATTGACATATGAACTTAAAATGTTTAAATATTCCGTCAGGATTGTGAATTGTCCTTTATGCTTTGTGCAAAGGTCTGTGAACATAACCTGATTGGCAAATCACAAATTGTCAGACCGGTCTAGTCCTTTCCAGTGTCCCGCTGCAAGTCGCCGCGAACATCATATAGCTTCTCGGGGGAAGTGAATATCTTTTGAAGCCCGTTGTGATGGAAGTGGAGCTTGGCTGGAAAAGCAGGCTGTGCTTGATTTTCAGCTCGCGCAGGGCTGCCATAGCTTCACGGACATCCCGTCGCTGCTCCCCACCTCGGCAGTATAGTCTGGAAATATGAAGACTTTATGTGCACCATCATGAGGGACTGTTGTCGAGCGAGCCGTATTATCATCTCTTTTCCTGAAAGTGGTGGACCCGGGCGATGATTGTGCGGGGTCTGACCGAAGGACAGAGGCTCCGTCTACTGGCTGGGCTGTAGGGCGGGCACGGTCAAAATTACCGGCTTTGGGAAGTGAGTCTCGCCTAACAGTTGTGGAATGAGAGCGCTACAAATTCAGTTGGATTTCCTTCTCCTCTTCGGGAATCCCTACAAACTTAACATTGTTGCGCCTTGAGCGGCCCTCTAAGTCATTGTTTTGGCTCGGAGGAAAGCGTTTCTCTTCTGTAGTTGTTGTGCGGTTCCATAGCAGCAGACGAGCATCGTGGTCTGATACCGTCTTCGACTACTTGATCCATTTGGGTCGCAGGCTGTTGTGAGACGACTGGAGGGAAGCTAGCTTCTCATCACATAAATCGAAAGGGTGTTGATAGTCTTCAGGATCGTATCTGCATGTTTTTCAAGTCCTCATGGGAGAGGCGTGTGGGCACCAGGTGGTTCCTCGTAGCCACCACCACGCTGCCGCTAGCTAGCCTCGGCCTTAGCGGCCTGTCTTCTTGTCTTTGGCTTTGGGATTAGCAAAGTCGACATTCCTTGGTCTTAAACGGTCAGCAGGGACATAGAAACAGAACCGGGATGATATTGTCGAGCAAACTTGGTTAAAGACGGCAAATTTAAACAAATACAAGTTGAACGGAGAGGAGCTCTCGCAGAGACGTCTTACTCCATACGCTGCACACAGCGCCCCCGCAATTTATCGGTCTTAATAGTTAAGTTTAGCCAACAAAAGGTGACTCAGGTGAGCCAGGTAACGCACCGTAAGTCATGGTTGTGACAGCGGTTGTTGCCGTTCCATTTAACTGACATGAATTGACTGTCATGCAGCGGCGACAGTTAAGTTCAGGCACTTAGAGGACTCGTTAAGGTTAGAAATAAAGTTTGTGGTTTGTGTGGAAACACCGGTTTTCCTCTAAGTAGTACTACCGGGACGCGGACAACCCTAACAGGGTTCTTTTCTAGAAATGCCTTGTGTGTCTTTTATGGATTTTTAATTGTGACACTGGGGCATTTTCGATTATCCTTCCAGAAGAGCGGCAGGGAGCTGTGGAGGTGACCTTTTATATAAAGTTTTATACTGCCGCTGACCGCCCTGTCCAGTGATTCCTCTAACCTGCTTTTGATATCTGGGTCCCTTTTTATGGCTTTTAAAATAACCAAATCATATTTTTTAAGGAGGTTTTAAAGTGGTCCCCTTGTGCGCTGCGTTTTAACCCTAACCTGTGACAGTCCTGTGTTATTTGACCCATCCACCCCCCCCCCAACCAACCTCCCTGTGTGGATTTTGGTCTTTTCAATACTACTTGCTGCCAAAATTGTTCTGTGATCATGGAATATGCTTCCCATTGAAATACATTACTTCAAAATTCGTAATCAAAACAGGAAAATAATGACAGAAACGTGATCTGTACACAAATCAATAGATTAAATAAGGTGACCCTTTCACAAACTGCCTTAGACTGGCCAATCACTACTACATTGTGTTGTCTTTCTACTTTTAGTTTTATATTTCAATGTTCTTTGAAAACGCATATCTAGGGCTTTTTTTCTACTGCACTTTGGTCAGCTTTATGTGCTGTAGAAAGAAACTTTACTTGCTATATCTTTATGTATTGTAGCCTATATTTGTTTGCTGCTATATCAAAGTTCTGAATGTTGAGCATAGCCCCTTTGATTTGTCCTGCCCTCGTCTGAAAGATGAGTAATTATCAAAGACAATACAACAGGAGTCATATAACCCTACATGAATTGAAGGAGGAGGAAAACAACACAAAGAGAAAAGGTTACTATGGTGCAACTATGAGGTGTAATTTGACAAGATGTACAGTACGTGTGAATGGAGAACAACATGTTCTCAAAGTGTGTAATTTAAAGCAGGAGAGCAGGGACACCCATTTTAAATGTTATCACTCCATTGAATGGGCATTATCAGTGATTCTAAGCCTCATAGATTTGAGTTGAAAGGGGCCTGCTACACCTACTACGAGGTTTAGAAGGTGTAATCATCTATTTGTAAGGTTACGATCGCCATTTGTGCCGTCAGGACCCCTTGGTGTCAATTTCTAACGCTCTGGGAGTCAATTCAAACAAAGCACATATACCTTGGTTAGGTTTAGGCAACAAAACTACTGAGGTTTAGTAAAAGATTTTGGTTTGGGTTGAAATTCTGTTATGGCATTAGTTGACATTATGTAAGAAAGCAACACAAAATTAACATTTGGTTTAACATATGACGCTAACACCACTCTCCCAGATGAAGGTAAGGTTTTGTCTGAGCCATCCTCCACCTCAACCTTCCTTATGCTGAATTTCAGTCTTTTAAAGAGTCCCTCTAATAATCATTTTCAGCATCATATTTGTACTCTTAGAAAGTTTATATGCTTTGATATTTAAAGATTGATTTCAGCTCAGACTCAACCTTGATGACTAGAACTCTGGACTTGGCATTGGACTCAAACGCTGGTAATGGTGACTTGATTTGAACTCTTCTTTAGTGACTCAGGCTTGGACTCTTACACTCTTACACTGGGGGACTCAAACTTGACTTGGACTCTTCTTTGGTGACACAGATTTGGACTCGGACTCTAACAGTTGGGACTCGAGACTCAACATGAATTCGACTTGGACTCTTCTTTGGTGACGTGGAATTGAATTCGAAGACTGGGGACTCCAGACTTGACTCTGACTTGACTGTTGGTGTCTCATGTCTATGGTAGTAATAACTGATAACGGATGGTATTGGCTGATAACATTCACAGGGGTTGTCAGGGAGGGGAGAGCAGTAACACCAAATCCATTAGTTAAAACAATGAGAATGCATTTGCAATGATAGTATTCATGCTATGGTGCCAGCTCTCATAAGATGGTGGGAAAATAGAGAAGGTGAGCCTGACTCCAAGCCAGACTACGCTTGGTTGTCATAGCAACTGTACGTCTGGGCAGAACTGGAAAAAAGGAGCCAAGGAGCAAGAGAAAAGAAAGAGGACAGGTCCATTTTGTTCTGCTCAACAAACTGCTGTAAAAGCAGACATTTTTTCCCCAAACTAGAAACTAAAAAGCCACTTGTTCTGAGAGAAAGGGCTATTTTTTGGCAGTGTTCCTTAAGGAAAGAGTGGACATAGAAAACAGGCCTGTAAATAACTCCTCACCCACTGGCACTTTGGCTGCCTGACCACAGTTGGTTGAGGGATAAAGAGAGGCTTTGAAGTTAGGCTCTCCACTGTGGTGAGTGCACTGTGATGGCCACATGTCTCACTGATCCATTCATCAGGTACAATACACATTCCTGAACGGAGGAGGTAAAATCAGTATAATAATGTTCAAATATATTCCAATATATTGTACTGGGCCATAAATTATATTACTGTAATTTATCTGTTTTTAATTTTATACACATTTCTAAATTCAAGTGTGTTGGTTTACAATCTTCTAGTCTCACATTGTTAGACCCTCTTCCACAGCGCTGTATAAGAGGGTCTGGCGAGTCCACATAGTACTCTGTGATGGGAGAAAAACACGCTCTGCTTCATTGGCATTTCTTTAAACCAATCACATAATAGTCTTAATATCATCTTGGGTGGTGCTAAGCTCCAGACTGAGCCACGGTGCCTCTGCTAAATAGTCTCAGGAAGGAAGTTGTTTTGGTGGAACATGTGTACATTCAGAAGTAGTTTAGGCGTCAACAGGAAACTCAGAGTGGACAGATAGTCTAGCTAGCTGTCTGGATTTACCTGTCAGAGATCTGAGGACAGGTAACCATAGTCCTCAGATTGGACAGATAGTCTAGCTAGCTGTCTGGATTTACCTGCAGAGACCTGAGGACCAGGAACCATAGTCCTCAGATTGGACAGATAGTCTAGGTAGGTCTGGATTACCCTGCAGAGATCTGAGGACCAGGTAACCATGTCTAGATTGGACAGATAGTCTAGCTAGCGTCTGGATTTACCCTGCAGAGACTGAGGACCAGGTAACCATAGTCCTCAGATTGGACAGATAGTCTAGCTAGCTGTCTGGATTTACCCTGCAGAGATCTAGGACCAGGTAAAATAGTCCTCAGATTGGACAGATAGTCTAGCTAGCTGTCTGGATTACCCTGCAGAGATCTAAGGACCAGGTAACCCATAGTCCTCAGATTGGACAGATAGTCTAGCTAGCTGTCTGGATTTACCCTGGTCTAAGGAGGTTAGAATTACTATTCAAAGAAAGCGGAAGTAAACGGGTCATGTGGCGGAATATACCGCGACACCTGAACAATCCTGGAAGTGGAACGTCATCGTTATAAACTAAAAATCTCTTCCTACCACACTGACCTACCAAAAAAGTGAGTTTCATAGCAATCCACAAAAAAAAAACATATTAAATAATTTTATGGGGACATTCATGGGGAGTCTTTAAGATACCTTATTAGGAGGTTTATTGAGTGGAACCTAGGGGTCGACAAGTTTGTCATTTGAAAATGAAGAACAGAAGAGTATGTTGAGTGGAAAATCTTACTTGATGGTGTTACTAGACAAACACGTCCCAGAGTCACCAAAATGATTAGGAATCATCCTCTGGGGATTACAAAGGCTCCAAATTTCTTCCCACTCTAAACAGTCATTGTTGAGCCGTCTTGCTGCAGTATAAAGGGTTCAGCAGACAAAATTATTAACAGGCTGTCTGAACAATTTCAATGCTCACAAATTCACAACTTGTGTACAAAGACTAGTAAGGAGACACACAATCACATAAAAGTCCTTAACTACATGTGAAGTAACATCTCTTGTTACAATAAAGAAACAACAACTTCACCATGGGTGAAAGGCAAAGTTAGACACCAGACAAGGCATTAAAGCAGAGGAGGACAGCACCGGTGTCTTTCCACTGGCAGCAAGGGCATAATGGGACCAAATATAGCCAGTGTAATGCAACGGTAATTGATTTCACAACCAGCTGTCTTACATAAGCATGTCAGAGTGAATAGAGATAGCCAGAAAGAGAGGGATGAGACAGGATGAAATGAGTCTGCTCTGTATTTTCCATGCACAAGAGGTGTGATCAACGGGCATAGTTCAAATGACTCTGTATGCA
>NC_045740.1:33243904-33246436 GCF_008692095.1 Etheostoma spectabile | reverse complement strand
CCTTCAACCAATCAGACCAACGATCTGGGTGACGTACGGCATCAATAGGTTGCTGCGCTTCGGTGGCCGCTATGTTGAATCTAAACAAAAAGCTGCTTGCCGTCGCTTCTCTATCGTCATTGTGTTAAACGCACCAATAGCGCGCCAGGTGGTTAAGCCAGTTTGTGATTGGTTCCCCCAGATTTGTAACAGAAGCAGGGTAGATAAATGTACAGGTTTCCAGCCTGAGCTGCAGGGCAGAATCAAATCCACGGGAGATCTAGCTGGGTTTACCCCGCCTGGCATGAAGGAGGAAGAGTGTGACATTAGCAGTTACCGACATACTGTGAATGGCAAGAAGAAAAAGACAAAAGACAGCCGAAGACAGCTAGAATAAGGGATAGAAGGCTGGGAGACAGAGCAGGAGGTGCACAGGGAAAAGAGTTTGGGAAAAAAACAGTCAAATAAGAGAAAATAACACAGTTTGTTGAACGAGCTGCCATTGAGGTCGGTTTTGACAGTCCCATGTGGCGCGTTCGTCCAATCAGCTGCAGCTAGCGCGGCTGTAGGAGGGTGTAAACAGTTTTCTTTGTGTGTCAGTGTAGAGAAACTGATAGCAAGCATACGAGCGTGCAATACTGGGAAGCAGGGTGACCCAATCCATGAAAACCACATGACATGGACACGTACCATACAAGGAGAGTGAATATTGAATTTACATTCATCCGGTGACCTTGATCATGACACCAAATGAATGATGATGTTATTCTGAGTCTGCTGGATACTACATTAAAGCAATCTCAAATATTATAATCAATCAGCAATCAATGTGAAAGGTCAGTAAAAAATTAAAGGCCACAAATCAAACTAAAAACTAAAATTAAATAAATGTTTAGCTGATTTTCCAGAAAGATTTCCTAAAGATTGTGTTACTATGTGTGTGTATGCAGTGACTAATAGCACATAAGACATATTGTATAGGTGGATCTCATGTATGAGTTGTGTAATTAAGTTTTGTGCTGATGGATCAATAACCACACAAGCCTTAGGGGAGACAATGTTCTCAAAGTAATGCAACATTTAGAGAAAATCCACTATGATGTACACAGATGGTCCTAGAGGCGACATTGTAAATCATTGGAAGTGATTATGTAAGAAACCCAAGGAGGGTAGAAACAAGGATTTATCAAAGTGAAATAATAATGAGGTTATCCTTAGGATGCTTGTTGTTTTGTGTTCTTTTGAATCAGAAATAAGCTCAGTGCTTATTGCTGCGCTGTCTGTGGGCGGCAGAGTGTTCATTTTCTTTGGATTATCCGACAATGACGTTGGAATGTGTGTAGGTGGCGCTCTTCTCTTTGTCTGTTCAGCCGTCTGGGCTGTGACTGCTGCCGTTACTCATCCAGGGCTCCTTGTGATTCTAGCTTAAGACAATTCTCAGACTGGATATTGCAATTTGAGTTGATCTTCCTGAGGCTGTCTCCAATGTCAGTCGCAAGTGTGCACTTCCATTTAAAATAAGGCTGCTTTTTGGAATTGTGTCGGAATCCTCAATTTGGTGAGACAAATGGTAAAGGATATTTTCCATAAAAATCCTCCTCCTGAACATTCTGCCCCTCTCACTTTGGAAATGATGATTATGTCCCTGACGTGACGTGTTGTTGTAATTTAGCACGCAGCAGGTCAGGGCCAGGGAAGTCTATATCCTCAACCTTCCACTTCCGGGATTGTCTCGTTGCCGCTGGCGTATGTCCTTATTTTTGAATGGATGTCTGTCACCGTCCTCTGTCTCTGTGTTGGCGTTCTAACCTCTGGTGGATTTTGCAGACTATGTTACTGGTCCTCAGATCTCTGCAGGGTAAATCCAGACAGCTAGCTAGACTATCTGTCCAATGCGGGACTATGGTTATCTGGTCCTCAGGTCTCTGCAGGGTAAATCCAGACAGCTAGCTAGACTATCTGTCCAATCTGGGACTATGGTATCTGGTCCTCAGGTCTCTGCAGGTAAATCCAGACAGCTAGCTAGACTATCTGTCCAATCTGAGGACTATGGTTACCTGGTCCTCAGATCTCGAGGGTAAATCAGACAGCTAGCTAGACTATCGTCCAATCTGAGGACTATGGTTATCTGGTCCTCAGGTCTCTGCAGGGTAAATCCAGACAGCAGCTAGACTATCTGTCCAATCTGAGGACTATGGTTACCTGGTCCTCGGTCTCTGCAGGGTAAATCCAGACAGTTAGCTAGACTATCTGTCCAATCTGAGGACTATGGTTACCTGGTCCTCAGCTCTGCAGGGTAAATCCAGACAGCAGCTAGACTATCTGTCCAATCTGAGGATATGGTTACCTGGTCCTCAGATCTCTGCAGGGAAATCCAGACAGCTAGCTAGACTATCTGTCCAATCTGAGGACTATGGTTACGGGTCCTCAGATCTCTGCAGGGTAAATCCAGACAGCTAGCTAGACTGTCTGTCCAATCTAAGTTTTCTGTTGATGACTAAAACTACTTCTGAACGTACACATGTTCCACCAGAACTAGTTCCTTCCTGAGAC
>NC_045740.1:33223178-33243879 GCF_008692095.1 Etheostoma spectabile | reverse complement strand
CAGCTCCAGACTGAGCCCGGTGCCTCTGCTAAATAGTCTCAGGAAGGAACTAGTTCTGGTGGAACATGTGTACGTTCAGAAGTAGTTTTAGTCATCAACAGAAAACTTAGATTGGACAGACAGTCTAGCTAGCTGTCTGGATTTACCCTGCAGAGATCTGAGGACCGTAACCATAGTCCTCAGATTGGCAGATAGTCTAGCTAGCTGTCTGGATTTCCCTGCAGAGATCTGAGGACCAGGTAACCATATCCTCAGATTGGACAGATAGTCTAGCTGCTGTCTGGATTTACCCTGCAGAGACCTGAGGACCAGGTAACCATAGTCCTCAGATTGGACAGATAGTCTAGCTAACTGTCTGGATTTACCCTGCAGAGATCCGAGGACCAGGTAACCATAGTCCTCAGATTGGACAGATAGTCTAGCTGCTGTCTGGATTTACCCTGCAGAGACCTGAGGACCAGATAACCATAGTCCTCAGATTGGACAGATAGTCTAGCTAGCTGTCTGATTTACCCTCGAGAATCTGAGGACCAGGTAACCATAGTCCTCAGATTGGACAGATAGTCTAGCTAGCTGTCTGGATTTACCTGCAGAGACCTGAGGACCAGATACCATAGTCCGCAGATTGGACAGATAGTCTAGCTAGCTGTCTGGATTTACCCTGCAGAGACCTGAGGACCAGATAACCATAGTCCCGATTGGACAGATAGTCTAGCTAGCTGTCTGGATTTACCCTGCAGAGATCTGAGGACCAGGTAACCATAGTCCTCAGAAATCCACCAGAGGTTAGAACGCCAACACAGAGACAGAGGACGGTGACAGACATCCATTCAAAAATAAGGACATACGCCAGCGGCAACGAGACAATCCCGAAGTGGAAGGTTGAGGATATAGACTTCCCTGGCCCTGACCTGCTGCGTGCTAATTACAACAACACGTCACGTCAGGGACATAATCATCATTTCCAAAGTGAGAGGGGGCAGAATGTCAGGAGGAGGATTTTTAGGGAAATATCCTTTACCATTTGTCTCACCAAATTGAGGATTCCGACACAATTCCAAAAAGCAGCCTTATTTTAAATGGAAGTGCACACTTGCGACGGACATTGGAGACAGCCTCAGGAAGATCAACTCAAATTGCAATATCCAGTCTGAGAATTGTCTTAAGCTAGAATCACAAGGAGCCCTGGATGGGTAACGGCAGCAGTCACAGCCCAGACGGCTGAACAACAAGAGAGAGCGCCACCTACACACATTCCAACGCATGTCGGATAATCCAAGAAATGAACACTCGCCGCCCACAGACAGCGCAGCAATAAGCACTGAGCTTATTTCTGATTCAAAAGAACACAACACACAAGCATCCTAAGGATAACCTCATTATTATTTCACTTTGATAAATCCTGTTTCTACCCTCCTTGGGTTTCTTACATAATCACCTCAATGATTTACATGTCGCCTCTAGGACCATCTGTGTACATCATAGTGGTTTTCTCTAAATGTGCATTACTTTGAGAACATTGTCTCCCTAAGGCTTGTGTGGTTATTGATCCCTCAGCACAAAACTTAATTACCAAACTCATACATGATCCCACCTATACAATATGTTTATGTGCTATTAGTCACTGCATACACACACATAGTAACACAATCTTAGGAAATCTTTCTGAAATCAGCTAAACATTTATTTAATTTTAGTTTTTATTTGATTTTGGCCTTTAATTTTTTACTGACCTTTCACATTGATTGCTGATTGATTATAATATTTGAGATTGCTTTAATGATATCCAGCAGACTCAGAATAACATCCTCATTTTTGTGTCATGATCAAGGTACCGGATGAATGTAATTCAATATTCACTCTCCTTGTATGGTACGTGTTCCATGTCTGTGTTTTCAGGATTGGGTCACCCTGCTTCCCAGTATTGCACGCTCGTATGCTTGCTATCAGTTTCTCTACACTGACACACAAAGAAAACTGTTTACACCCTCCTACACCCGCTAGCTGCAGCTGATTGGACGAACGCGCCACATGGACTGTCAAAACCGACCTCAATGGCAGCTCGTTCACAAACTGTGTTATTTTCTCTTATTTGACTGTTTTTTTCCCAACTCTTTCCCTGTGCACCTCCTCTCTGTCTCCCCTCCTTCTATCCCTTATTCTAGCTGTCTTCGGCTGTCTTTTGTCTTTTTCTTCTTGCCATTCACAGTATGTCGGTAACTGCTAATGTCACACTCTCTCCTTCATGCCAGGCGGGGTAAACCCAGCTAGATCTCCCGTGGATTTGATTCTGCCCTGCAGCTCAGGCTGGAAACCTGTACATTATCTACCCGGCTTCTGTTACAAATCTGGGGGAACCAATCACAAACTGCTTAACCACCTGGCGCGCTATTGGTGCGTTTAACACATGACGTAGAGAGCGACGGCAAGCGCTTTTTGTTTAGATTCAACATAGCGGCCACCGAAGCGCAGCAACCTATTTGTGCCGTACGTCACCCAGATCGTTGGTCTGATTGGTTGAAGGACTTTCCAATTGCATCAGAGCTTGAACTATGCCCGTTGATCACACCTCTTTGATGGGAAAATACAGAGCAGACTCATTTCATCCTGTCTCATCCCCTCTTTCTGGCTATCTCATTCACTCTGACATGCTTATGTAAGACAGCTGGTTGTGAAATCATTACCGTTGCATTACACTGGCTATATTTGGTCCCATTATGCCCTTGCTGCCAGTGGAAAGACACCGGTGCTGTCCTCCTCTGCTTTAATGCCTTGTCTGGTGTCTAACTTTGCCTTTCACCCATGGTGAAGTGGTTGTTTTTTATTGTAACGAGATGTTACTTCACATGTAGTTAAGGACTTTTATGTGATTGTGTGTCTCCTTACTAGTCTTTGTACACAAGTTGTGAATTTGTGAGCATTGAAATTGTTCAGACAGCCTGTTAATAATTTTGTCTGCTGAACCCTTTATACTGCAGCAAGACGGCTCAACATGACTGTTTGAGTGGGAAGAAATTTGGCCTTTGTTCCCCAGAGGATGATTCCTAATCATTTTGGTGACTCTGGGACGTGTTTGTCTAGTAACACATCAAGTAAGATTTTCCACTCAACATACTCTTCTGTTCTTCATTTTCAAATGACAAACTTGTCGACCCCTAGGTTCCACTCAATAAACCTCCTAAAAGTATCTTAAAGACTCCCCATGATGTCCCCATAAAATTATTTAATATGTTTTTTTTTTGGGATTGCTATGAAACTCACTTTTTTGGTAGGTCAGTGTGGTGAAGAGATTTTTAGTTATAACATACGTTCCACTTCCAGGATTGTTCAGGTGTCGCGGTATATCTCCGCCACATGACCCTTTACTTCCGCTTTCTTTGAATGTATTCTAACCTCTAAGACCAGGTAAATCCAGACACTACTAACTACTCCAATCTGAGGACATATGGTCGGGTCCTAGTCTCTGCAGGGTAATCCAGACAGCTAGCTAGACTATTTCCAATCTGAGGACTATGGTTACCTGTCCTTGATCTCTGACAGGTAAATCAGACAGCTACGCTAGACTATCTGTCCAATCTGAGGACTATGGTCCTGGTCCTCAGATCTCTGCAGGTAAATCCAGACAGCTAGCTAGACTATCTGTCCATCTCAGGACTATGGTTCCTGGTCCTCAGATCTCTGCAGGGTAAATCCAGACAGCTAGCTAGACTACTGTCCAATCTGAGGACTATGGTTTCCCTGGTCCTCAGGTCTCTGCAGGGTAAATCCAGACAGCTAGCTAGACTATCTGTCCAATCTGAGGACTATGGTTACCTGGTCCTCAGATCTCTACAGGTAAATCCAGACAGCTAGCTAAGACTATCTGTCCAATCTGAGTTTTCTGTTGACGACTAAACTACTTCTGAATGTCACATGTTCCACCAAAACAACTTCCTTAACTATTTAGCAGAGGCACCGTGGCTCAGTCTGGAGCTTAGCACCACCAAGATGATATTAAGACTATTATTTGATTGGTTTAAAGAAATGCCAATGAAGCAGAGCGTGTTTTTCTCTCCCATCACAGAGTACTATGTGGACTCGCCAGACCCTCTTATACAGCGCTGTGGAAGGGGTCTAACATGTGAGACTAGAAGATTGTAAACCAACACACTTGAATTTAGAAAGTGTATAAATTAAAAACTAAATTACAGTAATATAATTTATGCCCAGTACAATATATTGGAATATATTTGAACATATTATACTGATTTTACCTCCTCCGTTCAGGAATGTGTATTGTACCTGATGAATGGATCATTGAGACATGTGGCCATCACAGTGCACTCACCAAGTGGAGAGCTAACTTCAAAGCCTCTCTTTATCCCTCAACCAACTGTGGTCAGGCAGCCAAAGTGCCAGTGGGTGAGGAGTTATTTACAGGCCTGTTTTCTTGTCCCACTCTTTCCTTAAGGAACACTGCCAAAAAATAGCCCTTTCTCTCAGAACAAGTGGCTTTTTAGTTTCTGTTTGGGAAAAATGTCTGCTTTTACAGCATTTTGTTGAGCAGACAAAATGGACCTGTCCTCTTTCTTTTCTCTTGCTCCTTGGCTTTTTTTTCCAGTTCTGCCCAGACGTACAGTTGCTATGACAACCAAGCGTAGTCTGGCTTGGAGTCAGGCTCACCTTCTCTATTTTCCCACCATCTTATGAGAGCTGGCACATAGCATGAATACTATCATTGCAAATGCATTCTCATTGTTTTAACTAATGGATTTGGTGTTACTGCTCTCCCCTCCCTGACAACCCCTGTGAATGTTATCAGCCAATACCATCCTTATCAGTTATACTACCATAGACATGAGACACCAACAGTCAAGTCAGAGTCAAGTCTGGAGTCCCCAGTCTTCGATTCAATTCCACGCACCAAAGAAGAGTCCAAGTCGAATTCATGTTGAGTCTCGAGTCCCAACTGTTAGAGTCCGGTCCAAATCTGTGTCACCAAAGAAATCCAGTCAGTTTGAGTCCCCCAGTAGAGTGTAAGAGTCCAAGCCTGAGTCAACTAAGAAGAGTTCAAATCAGTCACCATTACCAGCGTTTGAGTCCAATGCCAAGTCCAGAGTTCTAGTCATCAAGGTTGATTCTGAGCTGAAATCAATCTTTAAATATCAAAGCATATAAACTTTCTAAGAGTACAAATATGATGCTGAAAATGATTATTAGAGGGACTCTTTAAAAGACTGAAATTCGCATAGGAAGGTTGAGGTGGAGGATGGCTCAGACAAAACCTTACCTTCATCTGGGAGATGGTGTTAGCGTCATATGTTAAACCAAATGTTAATTTTGTGTTGCTTTCTTACATAATGTCAACTAATGCCATAACAGAATTTCAACCCAAACCAAATCTTTTACTAAACCTCAGTAGTTTTGTTGCCTAAACCTAACCAAGGTATATGTTGCTTTGTTTGATTGACTCCCAAGCGTTAGAAAATTGACACCAAGGGTCCTTACGGCACAAATGGCGATCGTAACCTTACAAATAGATGATTACACCTTCTAAACCTCGTAGTAGGTGTAGCAGGCCCCTTTCAACTCAAATCTATAGGCTTAGAATCTGAAATGCCCATTCAATGAGTGATACATTTAAAATGGGTGTCCCTGCTCTCCTGCTTTAATTACACACTTTGAGAACATGTTGTTCTCCATTCACACGTACTGCCATCTTGTCAAATTACACCTCATAGTTGCACCATAGTAACCTTTTCTCTTTGTGTTTGTTTTCCTCCTCCTTCAATTCATGTAGGGTTATATGACTCCTGTTGTATTGTCTTTGATAATTACTCATCTTTCACAGGGCAGGACAAATCAAAGGGCTATGCTCACATTCAGAACTTTGATATGCAGCAAACAAATATAGGCTACAATACATAAAGATATAGCAAGTAAGTTTCTTTCTACAGCACATAAGCTGACCAAGTGCAGTGAAAAAAAAGCCCTAGATATGCTTTTCAAAGACACATTGAAATATAAAACTAAAAGTAGAAAGACAACACAATGTTAGTGATTGGCCAGTTCTAAGGCAGTTTGTGAAAGGGTCACCTTATTTAATCTATTGATTTGTGTACAGATCACGTTTCTGTCATTATTTTCCTGTTTTGATTACGAATTTTTGAAGTAATGTATTTCAATGGGAAGCATATTCCATGATCACAGAACAATTTTGGCAGCATAGTATTAAAGACCAAAATCCACACAGGGAGGTTGGTTTGGGGGGGGGTGGATGGGTCCAAACACAGGACTGTCACAGGTTAGGGTGTAAAACGCAGCGCACAAGGGACCACTTAAAACCTCCTTAAAAATATGATTTGGTTATTTAAAGCCATAAAGGGACCCAGATATCAAAGCAGGTTATAGGAATCACTGGACAGGGCGGTCAGCGGCAGTATAAAAACTTTATATAAAAGGTCACCCTCCACAGCTCCCTGCCGCTCTTCTGGAAGGATAATCGAAAATGCCCCAGTGTCACAATTAAAAATCCATAAAAGACACACAAGGCATTTCTAGAAAAGAACCCTGTTAGGGTTGTCCGCGTCCCGGTAGTACTACTTAGAGGAAAACCGGTGTTTCCACACAACCACAACTATTTTCTACCTTAACGAGTCCTCTAAGTGCCTGAACTTAACTGTCGCCGCTGCATGACAGTCAATTCATGTCAGTTAAATGAACGGCAACAACCGCTGTCACAACCATGACTTACTGTGCGTTACCTGCTCACCTGAGTCACCTTTGTTGGCTAACTTAACTATTAGACCGATAAATTCGGGGGGGGGGGGCGCTCGTGCAGCGTATGGAGTAAGACGTCCTCTCCGCGAGAGCTCCTCTGCCGTTCAACTTGTATTGTTTTATTTTGCCGTCTTAAACTCAGTTTTCTCGACATCGATCATCCCGGTTTTCTGTTTCTATGTCCCTGCGTACCGTTTAAGACATGAATGTCGACTGTTTGCTAATCCCAAAGCCAAAGACATAGAAGACACGGCGCTATGCGAGGCTAGCTGAGCGGCATCGTGGTGTGCTACGTAGTGTAACCACCGCTGGTGACCAACACGCCTCTCCCATGGAGGACTTGAAAAACATCAGGAAGATACGATTCCTGCAGATATCAACACCCTTTCGAATTTACTGGTGAGAATCTAGCTTCCCCAGTCGTCTCCAACAGCCCTGGCGAACGCCCCAAATGTCAGTAGTCTAGCACAGGTATACAGACCACGACTGCTCGCTGTGGCTTGCTATGGAGACGCAATCACAGCCTACAGAAGTGAGACGCTTTCCGTCCGACAAACAATGACTTAGGGGCCGCTCAAAGGCGAACATGTTAGTTTGTAGGATTCCCGAGGAAGGAGAAAGGGAACATCCAACGTAATTTGTAAGCGCTGTCATTCCAAAGCTGTTAGGCGAGACTCACTTCCCAAAGCCGGTAATTTTTGACCGTGCCCATCGCTCGTCTACACCAGGCCAGTAGACGGATCCTCTGGTCCTTCGTATCCAGACTCCCGCACAATCATCGCCCGGGCCCACTTTCAGGAGAAAGGATATATAACGGCTCGCTCGACCAACAGTCCCTCATGTTGGTGCACATAAAGTCTGCATATTTCCAGACTATACTGCCGAGGTGATTGGAGTGCATGCGACAAGGGGATTCCGTGAACCTATAGGCAGCCCGCGCGAGCTGAATCAAGCACAGACGCTGCGTTTCCGCCAAGCTCCACTATCCATCCCACGGGCTTAGAAGATATTCACTTCCCCCGATGAAGGCATGAGTGTTCGGTCACGCGACGTGCAGCGGGACCTGAAGATGGACTAGACTACCCCCCGGTGGGGGGTGGGTGGCGTGTGCTGAAGATTTGCATGTTTGCCAATCAGGTTATGTTCTCACAGACCTTTGCACAAAGCATAAGGACAATTTCACATCACGACGGTATATTTAACATTTTAAAGGGGAGGCAATAGGAAAAATGTGTTTAGCCCCGCCCAAGATGATTGTGATTGGTTTAAAGAAATGCCAATAAACCAGAGCACCTTTTTCTCCCATCCCAGAATGCTCTGTAGACTAGCCAGACCCTCCTCCGCAGTGCTGTGGAGGAAGGTCTGGCAATGCAAGACTAGGGACAAATCAGACTCAAACAGGAAACAAAGCTAAACAAAGACACATGAAAACAAACACAACAAAATAATAACAGGATGTAAATCAAGTGAAACATCCAAGATGAGTTCAGGAATAACAGCACAAATAACAAGGAAACAGGACTCAATCAAAACATGGAGCAAGAGTTAACAAAATATAAGCCACCCAGATGTTGACGATGAGAGCTGGACGTATTGTCCTTATGTAACGGGTTTGATTTGACTGGGACCATCGATGACATCCAACATGTGACTGGGAGCGGAGCGGAGCAGCTTCCCTCTCCCCTCTCGCCTTCTGCACAGCGAGTTGCTATGGTGATGGGAATGTGCATCGCCAGGTCCTTTTCATAACGTGAGCCTTTGTGCAACTCGACAACAAACTTAATATGTAAATGTGCAACAGTCTTCGTAACAGAACAGCCTGCATGCACAATGTTCGCAGTTCTGCAGTTTGGGTTTCCTCCTGTAAGGTGAATTATTGTTCTAATAAAGAGGAATGAGTTCTAATGGAGCTGGGGGGGGGGGGGGGGGGGGGGGCGGGTGGAGTACTTCACAAACTATTTAAAGTACTAATGACACTGTGAAAATCAATGGCAAGGAAAAAGCAAGGCAGCTTTATTTGTACAGCACATTATAGCAAAAGGGCAATTCAAAGAGCTTACATAATAAAACAGCAAGTAAGGAAGTATACAATAAGAAATATACAATATACTACAATATACTGTACATTTACTCAAGTACTGTACTTAAGTCCAAATATTGATGTACTTTTCTTTTCATGCCACTTTCTACTTCTACTCTGCTACATTTCAGAGAGAAATATTTTACTTTTTACTCCTCCACATTCATCTGATAGCTTTAGTTACTAGTTACTTTAATTACTAGTTACTTTAGTTACTGGTTATTTTACACATTAGCGTGTAAGGTTTCTGAACACTAAACTCATAAATATTTATAAAATACAATGTTTTAACATCTACAGACCGACGGTTTGCTCCAGCTGACATGATTACACCATTTGACACTCTTAGCTGGTTGACAGAACAGTTTGGATCTTTTCTAGTTTCTATAACGTGATGATTTTTCTGCATTGAGTACTTTTACTTAAGTAACTTTTCCCATGCAAGACTTTTACTTCTAACAGAGTATTCTTACAGGGTGGCATTAGAACTTTTATTGAGTAAAGGATCTGAATACTTCTTCCCCCACTGGTGAAAATACTGCCTTAAAATCTTACTCAAAAGGACAGTTCACCCCCAAATCCAAAATAATGGACAAACTCGACAGAAATGAGGAAAACTGAAGACTCAGCTTGTTTAATGAACTATTTGTTCAAAAAGCTATGAAAAGTTAAGCACTGTAATTTGTAAGCGTTTTCCATGCCTGTTCCTTAGTGTAGCTTACTTAGTTTTAATCCAAACCATGATCTTTTCTTTCTAATCTTAGTCATTTGGTGCCTAATCTTAACTTCCGTTGCTGCCAAATTTTCATATTTTGTGGATTTAATGTAATTGTAGTTTCCACCGAAAGGACTGCATCTCGTGGTGCTTCGTACCCGGATCACGGTCCCTTATTCTCGGGTAACGGAACCACCAACCACTGATGTAACGGATGTCTGCATCTGGCTTCAGGAAGCTCTGAAACAGCTTAAAACACGAGCAACTGCTGCTCGGCGTCATGGAGCTCGTAGCCAGCCGGCGTCATGTGACCACCTGGAGTCACGTGACCAGCTAGCAGTCTCCGAATTTTGTATTATATCATACGTTGTGGTGTGCATACATTTTTGTACGTATTTTGCGTATGCTTCTTTCTGCGCCGTGATGCAGATGGCGGGTGTAGGTTGGAAAAAAATAAAATAGTTCCTACAAAAAATGTATCACAGCCAGGTCTGTAGATTATCTTGAGTAACCGGGTCATGTGACCCCCCTTTTCCGGAGGTGTTCGTACAGCAACTGTAAAAAAGCATTAATGTCAATCAGAAATACAGAATAGGAAATAACTTGGCTCAAATAAACATGTCAGTGATTTATTATTTTAATAAGAAGATAAATGATGATGATGGAGGAAAACACCAGAAATGCAGCTATAAAGTAAAGGGAGCAGGACGAAGAGAGGAGGTGTTGTTTGGTCCCTGTTCCCTTCGTGGCTCCGGTCCAGCGGCCTCAGAAAGGTCACATTCACCCACTTAATAAACTGGTCCCAATGGGGGGGAGAGAGCAGGAAGAGAAAAACAACATCATTAGGTTTGAATGGAATGCGTGCCTGTCTCCACGTCTATCTAGCGGTTCCTGGTGTATTTCTGGACCTCCTTCCTGGAGAGAAGAATGGGTTTACCCAGAGTTACCCCAAATGTGTTGGGTGAATATCCCACAGTTTAATTATGAATGACATTAAATGCTAAAAACTGTTACTATACTATACTGTATACTCTACTATACTGTAATAAGCCAAAGCTTCCCGTCCCCAGTGATTAACACAGCCAGGACACTTACTATTAACCCTGTGAGGTCGAAGGGCGTTTAAAAATAATAATAAAAGTAATTCATCTTTTAAAGGTACTGTATTTGACTTAATCCCCATCTGTTTCATATCAAAATGTTGGAATGAAATTTTTCAAACCTCTTGTGAAAACAAACCTACACTTGTTTTGGTGCATGAGATGAATTCACAAATGTCTTGGGTTCACAAAAGTAACGTAATTTATGAATAAAATAGTAATCAAATCTCTAAAATGAATATGTACAGTATATGTACCTCCTAGTGTTATTACCAGGCCTGCAGGCCCCTCAGCTCCACAGAGCATTTCACCATCTTTCCTCATCGTTTGGGTTTTACGGCCCACAACTTCACTGGTTTAGGTTCAGTCTCACAGCTATCTAATGCGTTATTTCCAGACATATTTCCTTTTCCAGCAGCTGTTTGCACCAACATTTAAAAAAGCCTTGGATGCATGAACAAAGCTCTCAGGTGGATTTGAGTACTTTAGAGGTATTTGCACCATTATAGACACACACACACACACACACACCCTTTGTCTTGATGCCAGTGGCACAGAGAAGTCACATATTAGCTTTGCAGTGGAGTATTACTTCAAAGATCCTTAATTCCTTCACTACTTCTTTCATTAGAACCACACTGATAGGACAGAGTCATCAGGAGAGCTCCTTACTGTAAAGTATCAATTGGTACATCCAGTCATAATAGCATGTCTGCTAATCAGTCTTCATCATCATCAATGCTTGGTTTTAATGTTTTTTTGAAATATCTGTATTGATTGCATGATCATATCACCGTATTATTCACTTCCTTGCCAGCCTCATATTAAAGCTTGGGGGGGGGGGCACAGAGTAACACTAAGCTCATTTAAAGCAGCGCTGATGATATAGAGTTACCACCTACCAAAGTCAGATTCCTTGTGTTTGTAAGTTTACTTGGCCAATAAATCTGATTCTGACTTCCTTTCTCCTAAAGGGGCGTGGCCTGGGTTGAAACATGTATGGAATTGGATGAAGCTTATATTAAAATGTATTAACATTTTATTTTGCAAACATTAGATGTTTATGCAGCTAAAAGACATATTTAGCATCACAGAGATCAGTTTTTTTAGGGCGTTCACGAACAAAAGCTGGCGTTAGCTTCTCTGTGTTGCCAGATCTCGCGAGAGTTCGGTCCTGGTCTCAAACAAAGTTCATTTTCTCCTGACGTGTCCGTCTGAAAATTTCCATTTTAGTGTCAGAATGTTCGGAAGATATGTGGCTTCTGAAGAGTGGGTCCAATTTTTACTTTGTTGCCTATGGGGCGTAAGGATGGGTTATAATCTGTGTTCTTCTCCCGTTGGAATCAACACTCTCAGGACCTGGTCTCCTAAAGAGGCGCGGCCGTGGCGGAGCCCACGTCACAAACAGACAGGAAACTACTCAGAGTTGGAGAGTTGCTAATGTTTACTGTAAAATTCTGTCCAGGGCTGATATGGATCATTTCATATAGGATGGATTTTCATTTGTAAGTAGTGTCTCTGACACTCTTCATCAGCTGCAGGGAACTACTGGAAGTGGCCTCTGGCTTTGTCTCGGTAAGGGAGTCGGATAAAAACTACTACCAGAGAGATGAGACGGAGGGCAAATGAGGATGGAGAAAGAGCAAAGGGTGGAACGAGACGGAAGGGAAGAGACAGAGAGATGGAGTGTGGGTTGATGCCATTGTCAAGGTGTTGCAAGCCCTGACGGATTTGGGTCAGTGACATCATCAGTTACATCCATCTCTCTTACTTCACATTGAAGGAGGAATTGTAGAGTGTCGGTCGAAACTGTATCTAACCAATCTGTAGCGTAATGAAAACTCCACGGAAAAAATGTCCGCTTGGAAAGGATTTACCTACAGCTCGAATCTAAAGCATCACTGGTCCTGTTTTTACTTTTCATATTCTGATAATATTGTAATGGTTTATGTTTTGTGCAGAATTCCTAATAAATCAAGTTTGCAGCAAAACTAATTCCCATCTTCTCTGTTTCCAATCAGCTCCTCATCTATCAGCTGCTCACATTATTTCCATTGAGTACAACCTTTAATCAGCGATCTGAGTCCTTCCATAATTTCACCATGTGGATTTGTGAAATTACCCCAGTGAGGACTGTTTTTCATTCCATCGAATCACAAAGGCCATCATCCCGTATCACACTGCTAGCGATGCACATGCAAATGTCTCATTTAAGGTCAAACAGAAAGTATTCTGCATAATGAAATAATGGTGTAACCCTAGATGTATGTGTGTGCATGTTGCCATGGTGATTGCAGGTTGCTGTCCAGGATGGCGGGGATGAAGGAGCAGCAGTTCACCGAGGAGAAGCCCCTGTTGCCGGAGCAGCGAGGAATGGACTCCGACATGGTCAGTCCGCCTGCTTTATTTACCGTGTGGGTGTCCTCTGTGAAACCAGCCCTCCTTCTGGGCGCTCACACGCTGTTTAGTATGTGCAGGATGAACCGTTGTGAAACTCTTGGTGTATTAAGACTGAGATGTTTGTGCTCATTAGCTGTGATGGCTCATAATTAGACAATGGGCTTGTTTACCAGCGGAGAAGGAAATTAATGAACTCCATCCAACCATGACATTGTGATAACAAGACTATGAAAAGTTGAGAGCTCATTTAAGCTGAGAGAGAGTGGTGGAGAACAAAATCCAATTCAGTTTTATAATAGGAGTTATTGCAGGACACTTCACAGACATTTTATGGATCAGAGTAGGTCTAGACCACACTCTATCATTTTCACAACACAACAATTCCCCCCATGAGCAATGCAATGCATTTGGTGCAACAGTGGCAAGGAAAAACTTCCTTTAAAGAGACAGAAACCTGGGACAGACCCCTTGGTGGGCGGCCATCTGCCGCTGCCGACTGGGACACAGAGACACAGATACACACATACGGAAATATGATTCATATTAATCAAGGCATTTGGTGTATTGGATAGGAGCAATTATAGTGACAACAAAGATAATATAACTATGACTAGAAATAACAGTAGACACTATCCAGGTGCAACCACAATCCAAGGAAATCTGCGAGGCCAGAAAACAAAAGGACTCCGGGGAAGAGGCTAAGTTAGTAACACGTAGTAATGGGACATGAATGCACACAGATGGAGAAAGAGAGGAGGAGAGGGGGGGTCAGAGTGTCAAAGGAAGTCCCCCAGTAGTCTAACCTACAGCAGCATTACTAAGAGATGGTCCAAGGCAACCCTGGGCCAGCATATGGAGGGTTGGTAGATGAATATGACATCAATGGAGAGATGCAGAGCTGAAGAGGAAAGCAAAGACAGAGACTAGGCAGTGCACGGTTACATAAAGCCACCTATTCATTATCTCAGCAACAGGCTGCCGCGGTATCGGGCTCTCCAGTGTTTGAGAGCCACTCGTTGCAGAAATGATGGAAATAGTGGAGATGTTCCGGATCAGCTTGACAGAAAAGTGCCATGAAGAGGCAAGAATCACGCCTGAAAAAACACAGCCAGTGCTCAGTGAGATGTGTTAGTTGTTACCAGACGTAAAAGTAATCTGCAGATTTTTTTGGTTTTTGTTTTGAGGGGTGACCTGCAAAATATAGCGAACAGATTTTTATTTTTATATTTTAAATGAATTTGTTGAAAGTCCGCGAAAAATCTGTGGAACATTCTGTGGAATGCTGCGTTGTGTGGCCCTGCTTATGACTCTGCCAGGCCGTGTGAATGGAGCAGGATTATTATTATTATTATTAACCAAAAGGAAAATAAGCAGCGGGAAATATTTTTAGTAAACTGAAACTAAATAAAAACTTAAACTTTCAAGAAAAACTTAAACTAAACTGACACTATATGGCCAAGTTAAAAAAAAATCAGTTTTCAGCTTGAACATAACATTACCAAAAAAACTGTGAGAACATGAATTTCTGCCAACTCTCAGTGTGACACTGAACCAGAACTGAACCAACTAGACATGAAACGGCACTGTGCACAAAGGGGTCGGACCCAGGACCCCCCCCCCCACCACCAACTATCAGAATTGTGTCTAAACTAACACAGAGATGAAGCAGTGAAGACCTCCATCCTCAGTAGAAACAAACACAGAACTAAACCTTAATCAAATATAAAGAAAATGAAATAGCAAAAACCTGAAATAGCAAACACTAAAACTAAACTAAAATGACATAAAAGTGATATTCTAACCTGTTATAATGAATGGAGAAGAACACATGTAGGTGAAGTGTGCTCCATTCTAAAAAGCCAATTATGCAAATGCTGTTGTCTTTGTAGTGGAAAGCAAACAGGCAGCGAGATGATTACTGGCCAGAACAGCTTGAAAACAACATATGGAACAAACCATAAACCAGACTGGCCCATTCTTCTGCTCCTGACGAGCGTCTCATTTCTGCAGATGAAGCGTGTTAGCCATGAGCCAGGAGACACAGTGTCTCAGCGTCTCTTCACTCTGAAGACCTTGTGATGTCCTTGGGTCAAATTTGACCCATTTTCAAAGTTTCTATTTTGGAAATATATGTATCTTTCAACCAATAATAACGCAGATGGTTCCTTACAATGCTCTTCACAAGTAAAATGAAAGATCCGTTGACTATTTTCATTGAATTATGGGAGTTTTATTCAACATTTTAGCACATTTCTGCTTTTTAAACAAAGAAATTAGGTATGATTTCATATCAATTAGGTGTGTAAAACTACAATTTGGTGTTAGTGGATAAAAAACGTAAGCACAAGTGACAAAAATGTCAGAAAAAATTACAATTACTCAAACACAAATATGAAACGGCATCAAAAAACACTGTGAAAAAAATTAAATGCAACAACAACATCTGAAAAGCCTGAAAAAAATTCAAAAGAATGTTGAATAAAAGTGTCACATTATTTTTTAAGCCGGGAGGACAACACAAGGGTTAATAGAAGTAGCCGTAAAATGTTCTGCATCAATGTGAATGACTAATTACGCTATTGATCAGCTGGGCTAGCAACAGGTCATTAGGCCCGCCTCATACCACTCGCTGCTTATGAATAAATAAATATAATAAACTAGGCCACGGACGGCGGAAGAATTATACCACACTGTAGAAATACTCCAAGAGTCAAGTAAAAGTTCTGCATGGAAAATGTAACTTAAGTTAACATATGTAAGTATCATGAGGAAAATGTACTCAAAGTATTAATAGTAGAAATACTCAATGCAGAACTCTCCTCCCATTGTAGAAAGTGTAAAGGATCCAACCAGCTGTGTGTTTAATGATATCATCATCTCAGCTCAACCTTGTAAAAAGTTTAAAAAAAAAGCAACCAAAACCTTTAAAATGTAAAAAGCAACAAACTCTCCCAAAACCAACCTCTGAAGGTGAAGCACAAATTGAGCAATTTGAAATGGGAAAAACAGAAGTTCAACTGTGAATCTCATTCTACGGACTGTGAGTGTCACTATGTCTAAGATCCTGTGCTATGGCCCTGAAAGAAACATCCAGCTGCAGCCTTTTTCTACTCTGAAACTTATATTTACAGTGTTTCCCATGTGACTTGAATGCAGCATGGTTCTGGTTTAGAGTTGCATGTTCACAGTTTCATCCAGCAGGTCTCCATCCACAGCCAGTTCCTACCAAAGGAAGGCGAGGTGCCTTCAGGTGTGAGCCTGGCTTTGAGCAGGGGCGTCAAACTCAACTTCCCAGGGGGCCACACTGGAAAAGAAAATCACATCTGAAGGGAAGGACATGTAAAGTTTATTGACAACGAAAAAGTCAAATATCTTTGAACTTGTTCTTGCATGTCTTATAAAAAGTCTTCTCACAAACAGTTTGGTTGACATAAAGCTCTAAAAAAGTCAGCAAAGACGTTTGGTAGCCTTCATAGAAAAAGTGAGTAGAAAGTGGAAAAAAGTGACAAAAAGCAACAAAAACGTCAGAATAAGTGACAAATACAGCGACAAGGCTTTGGTGGACCAAAACTCATTGTGACCCTAAATTGATCTGGGTGGGGCTAGATGTGGCCCGCGGGCCTTAGGTTTGACACCCCTGGCTTTGAGGCTCCCTGTGTGCATCCTCGAAGACCTCCATAAGCATTGCATCAGAAAATGAATGCTGTATGATATTCATTGACTTTATGTTGCTGCTCTGTCTCCCCCGGTTGTTACCCAATAACCACCTTGTGTTTGTTGTTTTCGCCACACAGCAGGATAAAGGAGGGGAGGCGTCAGGGGGGTTACCGCGCCCCGCCAGCCCCGCGCCCCTTAACCCCCCTCCTCCCCCCAGCCGCCCCACTCACCGCTGGCATGTCATGGCACGGCACTGGCTCCGCCAGACCCGCCGTCGGACCAGCGGGGTCCTCCCGGTAACTACCAGAACCAGCAGAAGCATCTTGACTGCCAGCACACTGAATCAAACGCACACACACACACACACACACACACACACACACACACACACACACACAACATGGACACACAGCTCAGAGAATGAACTGGGTGCAGCTGAGCAGTTATAGTAAAATAGGAAGGAATAATAATTATAATAGCATTAAAAATAACTATTAATAGCCCCTTTACAAACAATAGTTTACAAAGTGCTTTGACAGAAGAAAAAACAGCAAATACACAAAGACACATACAGTATACACACATCATTGTAACAGAGAAAAAAGAAGATGGAACACCTTTAAAAGACAGTAAAAAGGACAAAAGACACATGTTATTTATTACAAAATTAAATTAAAAGGGGGGATAGAGTGGGAAAATAACGATTATAAAAAGACGATAAAAGATGACATCACATCAAAGCAAGCCTGTATAAGACCATGCTATTCACCCCCGCATGGCCAATGGTAACTGATGCTAATCACTGCTAGGAAACACCCACCATGTGCACAAAATGTTTCCGCATACACACATATTACTATTGTAAAACATAACTGTGTGACTTGCAGCGGTGGAACAAGCAGTCAAGAAGAATTCAAAATGGACTTAAAAATAGTAACTAGCAATACTCTTTGTATTTGACATGAGAGAGGGAAGAAACACATCACTGCAGCAACACACACTTCTCAGCACCCTGTGTGTGTGTGTGTGCAGCCTTCCATAACACACAGCCGGTAGGGTCACCGGGACAGACTGGGCTCTGGACCAGGACTCACCTTCTTTATGCATTCATTTTTAATCTCTCTCAGAGACGTTCTCTAGTACACAATGGGGCGTTTCGATTAGATTTGATATGGTGATTTTAAAAAAAAAACACCTTATAACACTTCAAATAAGTTCTATAGGCTGACATTAAATATTGTTGAGTATGAAACGACAATAAAGTCCAAATGCTTATAAATGGTAGCCTAGCAATCACCGCATTGCAGCGTCATATTTTAATTTAATCTGTTGATTTCTATGCTCCATTCTGTCCCTATCATGTTACCAATGGGGAAATTGACTCCCGTAAGTCCAGAAAAATTCCCCCTCTAATCAAGACTACAGGACCCACATCCAGTATGATGGCAGACGGCAGGGCTGCTATGTCAACATGCTTTTTAAAAGTAGAGTTAAAAAATATAAAATGTTGCTCTGTGTCATTTCTTTAAGACCACTTTAAACACACTTAATGAAACACTCACACACACATTATTCCACTGTACTGCTGCCATGTAGACACGTGTGGTCTTCAACAGGGGTCCTCAGCATATTATTTCTAAAGATATATCTTTCGTTAATTTAAACTTTCTGGGCTATAGCTAAGGAAGCCATCCACAGATAGAACTGTTCCACATTTTAACAAAACCAGTGTCCTACCCAATTTGGCTGGAAAACTAAATAACTTTAAAGTCAAGCGAGTTAAGGTCTTTTGCCTTTGTAGGGCAATGGAGGCTTTGATTTTGAACACACGCCAAAAGAATACACGCACCACAAGAATACATGCCACACGTTTAAGCCAGTACACGTTGCAGGTCCACGGTGCTCTCCCCTCTCACTGAGCTCAGCACATCCTCTACATGCAGCATCCCAGGGCGGGGGAAGATTGCCACCTGCTGGTCCGACCACCATACAGTCAACTCTCATTTTGATTCCCTACTGAACACTATGATCCATCTGCATGGCATCCACAGGGACTGAAGTTGCCCGGTCAGTTGCACATTTTCTGTTGAGATCCCTTGTATGGGAGTTCTCCCACTCTGGTGATGATACAGCAGCATATTGGATAAGTTATCAGATCCTTAGGGCTGGGCCATACATCGATATTATATCAACATTGACATATGAGATTATATATCGTCGGGAGACACTGCAGACAAAACCCTCCTTTTTTCAATTTTGAGTTTTTGGGCTATTTTACTTCCATAGCATCTCTTCTTTCAGACTATTCGGGGAAAAAAACATCCAAAATACACATTTAGATGTTTATTTTAACCAACTTTGCCTATTTGGGCCTTATTTATGTAACATTGTATTCCTAAAAACGTGGCAAAAATAGTTTTTTTAATGGTTGTTAACGCCATATTCTGATTATGGAGTGCCCCCTGTATTTTAACATGGGGGGTGTATGCTTATGCCCCTGTATTTTAACATGGGGGGTGTATACTTATGCCCCTGTATTTTAATATAGGGGGTGTATACTTATGCCCCTGTATTTTAATATAGGGGGGTGATACTTATGCACCTGTATTTAATATAGGGGTGTGTATCTTATGCCCCTGTATTTTAACATAGGGGGTGTATACTTATGCCCCTGTATTTTAACATAGGGGGGTGTACTTTTTGCCCCTGTATTTTAACATAGGGGGGTGTATACTTATGCCCCCTGTATTTTACAGGGGGGGGGTTATATTTATGCCCCCTTATTTTAACATAGGGGGTGTATACTTAGCCCTGTATTTACATAGGGGGGTGTATCTTATGCCCCTGTATTTTAACATAGGGGGTGTTATACTTATGTCCCCTGTATTTTTACAGGGGGGGGGGGTATATTTATGCCCCCTGTATTTTTACTCGGGCGGGGGGTATATTTATGCCCCCTCTACTTTAAGGAAGAACATTTATTTATTTATGAAACATTATTCATTCACAAGGAAGATTGGTGTCTTTAAAGGTTGGATGTTTCCTCATTTTTTGAATTAAGGCATTAAGATCAATATCCAAAAGATGATTTTTTTATTCCTCTTTTTAGTCAACTTTAGCATGGATTCATAAAGTTATGAGCAGCACTGTAAATCAGGCTCTGAATGAGATCTGAACAAACCCTTCTCTAAGAACCTTCAGAATATAGTTTGGAGTATCTAAAAAGATAACATTTTCTGTTTTATTGTTGAAAAATGGGATTGTCAAGCAGACATTTATAATAATACATTGATACTTGGCGTCTGAGTATCGATACAGTATTCTCCAAGATCTCATTGTGGAAATATTTTGAGAAAGCACCGATTATTAACCCAACAATATAGCTGCAATATCAAAATCACTGTATTCTTTTCCAAAAATATTGGGATATTTGATTTTCTCCATATCGCCCAGCCCTTTGGGTCATTCAGTATTATTTGACATCTATTCTCCCCATAGGGCAGCTTCAGGTCCTGTTGTTCTCTCTCTCTTTAGGTGTGTCCCTGATCTGACTTTGTTCACTCTGGAGTGCCACTCCTGTCCTTTCTTTTTCCAGTCATCACTGCTAATCACTTCAAACGTGACTGTCTTCACTCTTTTCCCCCTTTCTTAATCCACCGCTATTCCTTTTCTTTTCTTTTTTACTTTGTAGTTCTGTACAGTATCCATCTTTAATCCTGTCATACTTTCTTTCAGCAATATCACAAATAATAGTACGTTCTATTTGTGCATGTGTCACAGAGGAGTGATAACTGTGTGACGGTTCTGACTGGTGGTGTCTAACCTCATGTGCATGTCCTTTATTTTAATCTTCATCGATTTCCAGATGTTCCTGCTCTGTTCTAAGTTTTTACAAAGGCAGCAGAGCAGGAATTAGATCTTAAAGGGTAACTACCGTTTTTGTCAACCCGGACCCTATGTTCCCATGTTCTGTGTCTAAGTGACTGATGG